>NC_048299.1:81785367-82050850 GCF_013100865.1 Trachemys scripta elegans
AAGAACAGGAGTACTTGTGGCACCTTAGAGACTAACAAATTTATTAGAGCATAAGCTTTCGTGGACTACAGCCCACTTCTTCGGGCTGTAGTCCACGAAAGCTTATGCTCTAATAAATTTGTTAGTCTCTAAGGTGCCACAAGTACTCCTGTTCTTCTTTTTACTATCACTAAGGACTATCTACTATGAATCTTATCTAAGGTAAGAGAGGGCTCTGCTGATCACTCCAACTCAAGCCAAAGACGGTAGAGAAGAGACGGGGGGATGGTTGGCTGCGCACCGCTACGTATCTGCTCGGAGTGGCGCGAGATGGCTACAGCGTGTGAGACCCAACCAGGCACTGCTACCACAAATCTCCAATTACAAGCACAGGGTGTCAACACACCTAAAATGGAGCACCCACAAGGACACTCCTCGAAGAACTGATATCCACTGCTGGCCATAGCTGTTGTAGGACATAAATTAATACAAACACCTGCTTAACTTATCATCAGCTTCCTAATTATGTTTAATTCTCATATAAAGAAGAGTGTGGGAGCAAGAGAATGGTATAATTCTTGCACTGTTTTGACAATTCTAAAAACATTTCATGTATGAAAGCATTTTCTGTTGATCTGTAGAAATTACACAATTTATAACAATCCCAGTGAAGAAGAAAAAAATCACAGTGGGTTTAACAGAAGAAATATTCTATCACATCAACATAACTGAAGTCTGCGGAGTCTGAACAATATGAGGAAGATGGGAATTAGGAAGCATGTGCATGGGGGACCATAAGTAGGAAGAGAATACAAAGGAGTCGTCTCAATATAATCTTCCTGCAGTCTCTCTGTTCTCCAGCTGCATCTTCATTATCAGTTTCTCTTTCCCCTGGATAGTTTAATGAATATTTTTCCCATGGCATAGGAAAAATATTCATTAAAGTAGTTAAATGGTTCTGCCCTGTTTTGCCTTGGTCCAGTACAAGGCACTAAAGAGAGGTTACTATCCTTTTCATTTGGTGCATTAGGCATAATATCTGTCTTAGCATGGCCTACTGAAAAATCAGAACAAATATGGAGGAGGGAGTAAAAGTATGGCTTTGACTATCTACATGCTGCAGATCTGGAGTTCAATGCACATATGGATTTTTCATCCATTGTTAATTACAGGCTCTGGGAAACTGCTGATGAAATACAATGTACATTTTTCCTGAACTTCACTTTGCCATGCTCATTCTTGCTTAGAGCTCCTGAGGAAGAATGACAAATTACAATACCACTGCTGTAAATACAGTTTAACAAAGATTCTTAATCCAGTTCTTTGGGGCAACTTGACCTTGGTTGGTTTGTAATAGATTTGGTAACACACTATGGTAAATATGTTCTCTCACCTCTCTCCCACAGTATATCTTTAATAAATATGTCCCCCTCTCCTCCTCGAGTATTTCTTTAGCATATTCCAAACTACTCTGATAAACCTGGACTCAGATGTCACATAAAGATAAGCATGGCTGACACACGCCTCTTTCACCATACTTTAGTTGATTTTGATGGAATGCAGGAAAAATATGCTTTACCAGATAATCAGGGTGCAAATTTGGAGGAGTGGTTGCCACAGAATAGTCACACAGACAACAGGAATTTAGTGAGATTAAATTCAAGTGTCAGTAACAGGATCTGGCATGCTGAATCACATCTTCCTCCCAAACTCATCAGCACTTTACCAGTCCCACATGCTCATTAGCATTAGACACATCTTCTCTTCTTCCTCCTACACATCCAAGCGTCAACATTCCATCACTTTTCCCTCTATAACAATGGCAAAAATATAATCTTTCCTCTCTATTCCTACCAATGAAGTCTTTGTCCATGTCACTGCTTGAAAGTTTACCACATACCTACAACCCCAATTATTAAGCCTGGTAAAGAGTGAAACACGTGTGCTACATTCCCAAGCAACAAAAAGTTAAACCCACTGCAATTTTATGACAAAACAGTTCTTTTTTCATCACAATAGACAATACTATTACTTTCATTCGGGTCTAATCTGGGGGTTCTTTCACTCCGCACTTTCAAAATAAACACACACCCCTTGTCTCCAAATCCTTCCACAAAACATCTCTACAATCCTGCCTTTCCTCAGTCCCCAAAGCTAAAATTCCTCTTGCATCTTCTCCTCTCTTGCTTTGCCAAATGCAATCCAGCCGCAGCAACTTTATTCAGAACACTGCTAAGAATCTTTCTGACAAAACATCTCATGATAAAATCAGTTTTAATATTTACAAACACTGAGGTTCCATAAATCTTTATTTTCTTTATTATTAAAATTATAAAATGTTTTCAACAATATCTGTGCAGACAGGCTACATTTGATCTTTCACAGCCTTAATTAATAGAGTAATTAATTATGGACCATTTCAAAGGAGAAGTTAAATAAAATCAAACTCAAGTTTGCACAGGTGCTGAAAGTGTGAACTAGCATATCAATTTATGAACAAAATAAAAGCATTCCTCTAGTAACAAAATGAATGTTTTTATTTCCCTTATTTTAAAGGGATAATACAGTATGTGATTTTTTAACATACATAGCATGCAACAACAACAACAACAAAAAAAAAACAATGAACAAGCTTGAAGAGTAATCTGATTGGCAGTTTGAAGCCATGCCACAATGAATAGTCATGCACATGTTAAAAATTGTTAGTCTCCTTTGATCTATGTGGCAGATAGTTGGGAAGGGGAGATGGAAGGAAGCCAATTTATTTTTTATTTGTTTTAGTGCACTTTAAATTAGGGATGGGATCAATATTTTAATTCAGTATTGGAATACCAAAATATGAATACCATATAGAGCAGGGGTAGGCAACCTATGGCACGCATGCCAAAGGCGGCACGCGAGCTGATTTTCAGTGGCACTCACACTGCCCGGGTCCTGGCCACCAGTCCGGGGGGCTCTGCATTTTAATTTAATTTTAAATGAAGCTTCTTAAACATTTTAAAAATCCTGTTTAGTCTACATACAACAATAGTTTAGTTATATATTATAGACATAGAAAGAGACCTTCTAAAAACGTTAAAATGTATGACTGGCACGCGAAACCTTAAATCAGAGTGAATAAATCAAGACTCGGCACACCGCTTCTGAAAGGTTGCTGACCCCTGATATAGAGGGAAGGGCGTATTGCTATGGCGTTCAAGATATATTACAATATGGCTGCACCAACAGTTATGGCCTAACTTGCCATACACAAGCTGGTGTGAAAAGATGTATTGCACAGAGACTGGAAAATTCCAGTACCAGCTGCAAGAACTCAAAAACAACAACTTTGGACCACCAAAAAAATAGGATAAAACAATCTGCCTCCTTCAGCATATCACTTTCCAAAAGCTGAAGACACCTGGAAGGGAGAAGACTACAGTCCTGGGCAGGGCCGGCTCTAGGCACCAGCAAACCAAACACGTGCTTGGGGCAGCACAATTTCAGGGGCAGCATTCCAGACACTTTGGCAGTTGCGCTCCCAGAGGGTTTTTTTGTTTTTTTTTTTTTTTTTGCTTGGGGCAGCAAAAAACCTAGAGCCGGCCCTGGTCCTGAGTGGTGACCTGGGAGTCCTCCTCATGACACTAAGTACCTATCTCAGATAGACAGTTAAAGGTGTCTCTTTCTATTTTCCAGCAATTCACATTGCCTGCTAGTGCACAAGGAAAAGACTATAGTCGTGTCCATCCTTTACTCCACCTGTGTTTGCAGTGTCAACTCCTGCTGTGAACAACAACTGAGCTAAAAGCTGATGGCTGGAGAAAGATCTGGCAATAAGTAACACAGAGACCTTCTCTTGGGTAATGACCCAAATCAGTCAACTGATTACTCCCTGAAACTGGGTACCTAACTAGTAAGGAAGAGCACATGCTTGTGTTTTAAAGATTGTCAAAGAGTTACAGTGTGTAACCTTGTTTTGTAACATGTTCCAACCAAGATTGTAGCTTTGAAGCTGACAGGCTATTGTTAACTAAGATTGTAGAACACTGTACATTTGTATCATCGTTTATGGTTTCAAGCTTCCATTCAAGATCTAGGTGTATACAAATATAAGATAACACCAAGTGTGTAAGCTTTTTGAACTGCCTTCAGTCTTCGCAGTCTGTCAAATGTAGGAGTTTGTCTCTGGTAGTTAGTGTTAATCTAATCCTGGGGCTAATATAATTGGAAAATAAGTTAAAAGGTTTGACTATTATAAATCCATTGGGACGGAGACCTTGGTAAATTGGCATGTAAGTAATTAACCAAATTGTCTTGTGATCTGGCTTTGTTTTTCCTCTGTTGTGTTACCACCACCAGAGATGATGATCAGTTGGCACAAGTGAGGCCCTATTCTGAGAAACTCTTGGTCAAAAATCTAAACAAAGTCACCTTCCCCAGACAACAACTGAGTACAAGTGTTATTTTCTATTGTGGTTGTGTAATTTAATTCTGAAAACCTGAATGGTTAATATGACCAACTTTCTGCTTTTCTGTTTACTGAATCATAGACCAATACTATTTTTGTCTTCTTATATATCCCATACTATTAACTCTGTTAAGGATAAAACTTCATCTTTGTGAACATAAAACATAAAACTCTAGAACTAAATTCTTAACTGAAAAAAAGGAGTTGAGAATTGAAGTCAAAATTAAAAGACCCCTAAGAAAGGTGATATGGGTTATCAGTTAAGCAGTTGCTTAACAAAGGCTTGTTTTATACCCTATCTCTCTTACACCACTTTACATACAGGGGTTTTCAGACTAAGACCTAATCTACACTAAAAAGTTTGGCCTTATAGGTATCTGGCAAAACCCTCCAAGTGTATGTGAAGCTGATCCTGTTCCCCCCCTGCAGCCAAAAAAAAAAAAAAAAAAGTTTTTGGCCAATATAGATTATACCAGTTTGGTGAGCAAAATAAACTACACTGACTAAAGCACTTTTATACCAGTATATCTACATTTACACTAAGGCTTTTAAAAGCCAGCATAGAAATGCTGCAAAAAACCACTCACCTCTAGCTAACATTGCTATGCCAGCAAAAGTTTCTGGCCTAGAGCACACCAGTACTGGTGATTCCCACTGAAAGATGCCAAACATTTCAGGCTCTAGTTAACTACTCCCAAAGCCAGTCCCTCTTCCCAAAAAGCATCAATAGGCTAACCTTCTCTGGGTTTGTTTGTTTAAATGAATAGAAAACATTTTAAATGTGTAATTTTTTATTTTTTGTAAAGACTTTTTGGTTAACATATTGCCATCGTTTTAAAAAAAATGAAATCTAACAGACATAAGAAAACATGCCAATGGCCACAAAAATGCCACCATATGTGTTGCAAACTTGAGACTATTTAAATCATTATTTGTTCATAAATTACAAATGCCTGTTTTAGACACACACAGTTTGTTTTTTTTAAATGTGTCTAAAGAGACAAGGACTTGTTCTTCAAAGGAAGCTATTAAAGGATGGGCAATTTTTGCTGTCCCCATATCAACTTGTATGCTATTTTGTCTGGGTTTTCTGGGGAGTGGGGTGGGGGGAGGGATGTTCTATAAAAGCCATACAAAATCCTGTACTCAATCCTTTAAAGCTAAAATACTTCTAAAGTGACCACGTGGTATGTTCAGTGGAGTTTATGGCTCAGACAGGCAAAGTTGTAAAGAACTTTCATATCTAAACAAGGTATTCTAAATTGCCCTATATCAATAAGGACTAAGGGGTCTTACCATCTGATTATTTGATAACTGGGACACTGTATAATAATGGGGAGGCTTGTGAGCTACTCTTATTTCTTAGATCATAAACAACCAGCCTTGCCTATACACAGCAACTATACAGCTGGTCAGAAGTAAAGTCACTTGAAACAAGTGTCACAGAAAATCCATGCTAGTGTGTGGATGTGGGGTCTCTCTCCATAGATTTGTGAAATTTTCCGGGTTTTCTTCAAAATTTAACGTATATTCCTATCCTGAAATGTTATTAAATATCAACCGCAATTTCTTCCTCGACAGATTTGCTCCTTAGTTCTGTACAGCTAGAAAGCTATTGGAGACTGAGCTGGGCCAGACTTCTCTCATCCCATTGGGGTTCCACAAATATAACTGAGGGCAGAACATGGCTCACAGAAACACTATTGCTGTAAATTATATATGCATCAGAAATAATAGCTGTCAACTTCAGATCTCATATTGAGTTTGCAGGGTTAGCTATTAAAAATAATCAGATTATATTTTGAAAACAGAGTAAATTTGATAAGGAAGTCACTAAAAGAAACAGGAATGCCCCAAACACCATTTTTACTGTTACTTTGCACTTAAAATATAAGTTTCTAGTCATTCCAGTGGCTAAAAAGGCCTATTAAACCAGATTTACATTCTGCCTTGGTGAGACTGCACGTATACACACTAGCTCTAGGAAAAGTCTGAACTGCCCCATTTTACATAATGGGTGTTGACTTTGTTACCTCATAATAACCATTTAAAACTCAAAATTAGCTATTTCACCAATGATAATCTCTGCTAGAGGTATCTAGATGGTATGCATCAGTGTGGCTAAATTAATTGAAAAAGATGTTTCACGGGAAGAAGGTAAATTTTAAAATACAAGTATAGAGAACGATGCATCACATATATGGTGTATCGTCAATTTCCCTCCCCCCTCCCCCCCCAAAGTACTCTTGAAAGGAGGAAGATCATCTAAGAGCACTATAAACTTGCCAGGGGGAGGGGGATGGAAAGAGGTACAGGAATTACAAGGTCTCGGCAGGAAAGTTTTGAGGAAGAAAACCAAAGATGTCAGGGTTGAGGTTGTTTGTTTTTTAAAAAAGACAAGATTGAAATATATAAATTTTATTTAGAAGTTATTCAAATATATAGTTTTTGAAGGAAGTAGTTTTTCGTATGTGCTTTGGAGTTAATTTGCTTTTAAAATGCTGCAGATTTCTCCCAATTTCCAGTTGCCCTAGTTTTACATCACTCCTTACATATTGTACTAGAGAAAATAGTTAAACAGTTTCTATTATAATAAATAAAGGCTTAAAACTGTATTTTGCATGAACCATTTCCTATTCTGCTCTAATATCCTCAACTATTTTCTTAATTAAAAAGGTGAGATGCAGAGCAAAACAGATTTTTTCAAAGTTTTTGAAAATTAAAGAATTACTTGTGCTTTGAAATAAACATGGATGTTTTATGCATAGAAAGAATGCTAAATAAGGTGAGGCAGAAATTAAATTTTTTCCTCCCTATATAATTTGGCCTACATTTTCAGAAGTGACTAGTACTTTTCAATGCCCAACTAGACTCACCTTAATGTGGCCTGAATTTCAGGAGGATGAGTGTTCAAGCACAATGAAAAGGCAGACTAGAAAACTGGATAGCAGAAACAAGGATTTGCCAGAACATTTTGGAAACCTCCAGTTTGGTCAGGTTCCACTGTATTTAAAAAAAACACTCAGGAATAAGATAGATACTGACTACTCTTATATTCTAGCCCTGTCCTCTTCCCAACATTTTTAAAAGAGAGATTCCTCAGCACATGCTGTTCTGTCCCATCTGCCTCTCTCTCAACATACATACTGGCAAGTGTTCTTCTTGCTACACAACTTGTAAATTTACTCTCTGAATGAGATGGTTAAGGACTTGAGAATAGGGGGAAATTTTCCAACAAACAAAGCCATAGAATTAACTGAGGGATTTCCCCCCTCATTTTTATCCTTTTTATTTATTTAAATACAATTCCTGAGCAACTTATTGTTTCCATAGATAGGAATAAGTAGAATTTGTGATAAAGAATTAAGTGTTTAATTCACTCATCAATAAATCTTACATTTAAAACATTACATAAACACACCAAAATCAATAATTTTGAAATTGTCTAATTCCACAATATGCCCCCCCTCTCTCTGCTTTCACAGATCTAGTTTTATCTATGAATGAACTTTTATCCATATCCCAATTTTTCGGTTCAAATCTGAGCAAGGTAGCCCAGTGCCTCTGAAATGACAAAAACACCACTGCACTAATTAGCAGCCAACAATGTGTCAAAATCTTGATTAAACCTCTGAATTACAAACTAGGAAGAAGGGTGTGTACCGCCCTGCACTGATGATGTAGTACACAACAATTATATTAGCTACATCCTGAAAGCCCTAATCTGGTTACCAGCAGATAAAGACAGCTGCATTATCCTCTTCAAGGAACAGCTCACAAGAAATCCAGTGCCAAGAACAGTTCTTGACTTATTCTCCTTAGCAGTCTCAGAATCTGATTTGCAAAGCAATCATGCACCTACAATCACCTAAATATGTGAAATGCCTTCAGAAATAAGACACAATGTTGTCATCATGTTGGCACGCATTCCATACAGTGAAAATTGGAACATTTATGTTGTTTGAGATATACTGTAATTTTTTTTTAGATTTGCATTCAAACAAAAACACTGGAGAGCTTGAGACAACTGACTTGAAAGTAAATAAAAACCCCTAATTCTCCCCCACATTCATTATGGTGATTAGAACTGTAAATGTAAATAAAATTATAGCTCAAAATTTAGTAACCAAATATTTTAATATACCTTTCAGTTTGTATTCTGGAGAAAACTGCATAATTGCAAAAAACCTACTACAATAAGCCACACTGCCCACCAAAAACTCATTTCTGAAATACCAGTATCCCCACATAAAATTTGTAAGCTAAGTACCTTATCTTTACAATGTATCTATAGCTGAACTTTTATATCAGATATCGCTGGGTTTGCTTTTAATCAAATTTGAAGCTGATTCAACAGTACAGATTCAGGATAGTGATTTAATAACTGTCCTCTGTATTTGTATAACATTTTCCAGAATTTTAGCATAGGTCTTCACAAATTGCAAATAAACAAAATCAATATGCCTACTGACTTAATGAAATATATTTCCTTCTCTTTGTTACAAAAGAAAAAAAGTTAATATTCTGTAGCATGAGGATTTAAAACCAGGATTACATATAGTTTCTATTAGCCTTTAGGCACAGGTTATCTAGAACACACAAAACCAACATGGCAAAATCTACATTTAAATTATTAAAAGGGATCAAGTTTACTGCACAGTTATGTTTTCTTTATCCTAATCATTCCACTGTGCAATATCAGAAGACGGAATTCCTCATAAATGTATGAAGCAGTAGATTTAAGCAAGACAAACTGCTACATAATCATCCTACACATTGTTAATTGTATCTGACATTATTGCTCAAAGCTCCTACACAGAATGTCAGCTGTCTGCTTGAACAGTACTTCGTTCTTGGTTCTTGTGTTAATGACGAATGAATTTATACAGAGAAGAACTCCACAGCCACCCCCAACTCTGTCAACCTGCATTCATCACAGAGCTAAAAAATTCTTTAGCCTTGTTGAGGGAATATGCTTATTTGTTAACATGCTCCAGCTTGTTCCCCTGAACTGTAAGTTACCACAAACCATTTTTAGAATATGAATGAAAGATATCTTACATGAAAAACAAATATAATTAAAGGTACGTCACATAAAAACCTGAGTGAAACTGTTTACAATCTGTTGAGTTCCATAAATAAATCCATGATCTTTTTCTGAGGAAAATAATGGAGCTTGCCGGTGTTACAGAAAAGAAGTAAAACAGCAGTGTTTACAGGTCAAAAACAATTTGCATCAATGGTGGGGGGGGGGGAGGAAGTGTCCCTCATGCTCAAGAAAAAAATAAATTTAACAAGTGTAACTGGAATAGTTTTTCTTTTATGTCAATAATAGACAATATTTCTAGAAATATAATACAGCAATTTTAACGGCTATTCTGATTGCAATACTTTACAGCTACTAGCTGAAAGGGTGAATATCAAAAAGCTCAAGTCCTAAAGAAAACTTTCAGGGTGACTTAGAAAAGGAGAACATCTCTTTCAAGATTCCCATGTAGACGTTTTAGCAAGATTAAAGTATAAGCTTGTCTTCTAAGATGATTTTTTAAAAGTATATATATGCATGTTCACACACAGAACCACATAAAATATTTAAATTAAATTAAAATTAATTAAATTTTAAGTATTGAGATTTAAAAATTTATTGTAAGTCAGATGAGTCTTTTGAAAGTCTGCCTGAACAATCAGAAGGTGGTTACCAAGGCTATCCAGTTATACAATCACCTTAGGAAAAATTGCAAAAGTAAACAAAGCCAAGCTATGCCACATTTTTATCCACATGCACTATATCTAATCAAAGCATAACCAACCTATTTCATTTGTCTTGTAATTCTGGACCATTCATATTGGTTTATGTAACAATGCAATTATAGCTCAAGAAAATACAACAACATGCCACTTATTTCCTGTATTTATATTTTAGCTCTAAAAGTAAACCTTTTACTAATACCCTAAAATATTGGTTAGATTATGTATTTTTCTTTTTTTTTTTAATTTTTTTTTTAAACACACTATATTCACCAGATGTTACCCAGTTCTGTTAAGATAAACACTTAGATAATAGCATTTTTTCTATTTGTTGGACAGAAGTGCCAATACAAAATGCACATGGGAAACATTTAACCCATGTAAAATAACTATTCCAATTACAGAAAATGCCACAAAAGTCCAAAGACCTGATTTTAAAATAAAAAAGTTTACCAAAATATTTTATTAAGGTTAATATTTTTAGTGTCTAAAGAAACCCTTTAGGTGTTTGTATTATCCTTGCATAATGGGACTTCAGCTGATGCTAAGCACCTCAGGATAAGATGTCAACCTGAATACTGAAGACTTTGCTGCACTTAGTATGGTCAAACCTTGCTTCAAAAGAATCGGTCTTTGCTCCAGAAGCTGTCTTCTCACTATAAAGCATTTGGATATTTCCCCATCATTTACATACACATGACACATCCTCTTCAGCCACATTCCCCACGACCACCACACAAAATAATGACAGACTTAAGTATCTGGCTTGCAAATCAAATTGCTATTCTCTATTATATCAGTTTAAATACACTACAAATGGCAAAGCTACAAAAAACAATTAGTCCACAGAAAACATGCATTAATATTTGTCCAAAATATTTTAAAGATTAAAAGATGGTTTCAGCCAAAACAAACGTACACAAAAAATGGATATGTACAACCATAAAATCTTACTCACCATCCCCAACAGCCATTATACAATTTAGATGCTACTGGGAGCTTTCTGAATGAACCAACAGATCAAGTAACAGCAACTATATGAGTGACTGTATGTGCCTGCGCCACCCTCAATCCAGTGCAGCATGAAGACAGAGTACTGTGTGACCCTGTCAGATCTGCAGTTCTATGCTGCAATAGCCAACAGCTGCTACACCATTTCAAAATACAAGTCCTACCTCTTGCAGAAAACTGCTTTCAATCTAGCATATCCAGTATCATTCTATCTTAAACAGTAATGGTGCACATACTGGTAGATTTCAGTTCTTTTTTTCCTCCTCTTTACAAGGGTCTGGCCTGTTTTTTATTTAAATAAATCTCTCATAGCCAATGAACGTTGTCCCATAGAAAGCATTTAATGCAATCATCAAAACACAAGGCATGTGTTCAGTAATCACTTTCTGCATCTACTCCCTAAAGATGCCTTTGCAATCAGTGACCATCACATGATCTGATGGATTATCTGATTTACATCTTTTAAAAGGGATTCTTATCCCTTTATAATTATCCTTTACTATTTACAAATAGAAAAC
Source organism: Trachemys scripta elegans (assembly GCF_013100865.1). NCBI lineage: Eukaryota > Metazoa > Chordata > Testudines > Emydidae > Trachemys > Trachemys scripta. The sequence goes on from NC_048299.1 coordinate 81,797,071, forward strand.
AAGAAGCACACAAATAATAATATTCCAAATCTTCTCGATTAACCTCTTATTGTCTAAAAAAGATTTCTGATTGCTGTAAACAAATCACGTCAAAGGCAGTCTGTCAAAGGCTTTTCTGTGTGCACAAAGCTGTGTCACATTAAGCAAGAATTGCTTCTGGTGGAGACAGAGACAGAAATTCAATTAACTTTGCAGCTGCAGAGAGTCTGTAATATACCTTTTGTCAAAAAGAAACAACAGTTATTTTCCAGTCCCAAAAAGACAGACAAGTGCTTCCTAGCAGAAAAGATCAAAAATGTATACAAATCTGCCTCCATGCAGAAAAAATATAGCTATTTGTTTCCTTATTTACAAGAACGCCACTTCATACTACTCAACTACATACAAAGAAAAAACAATCAGATTTACACATAAAATTTGTGCCCCAAAAAAGTGATACAAGGATCTTCTAATTTGATATGGAAGTCCCTTTATTAAAATAGGCATTTTTAAGAAGACAACTTGCAAACTTTTCTTAAAAAAAAAAAAAAGGGCTTTAAGAGATAGATGCACAATAATCTAATTATTTGGGACATTCAAATCTACTTGAAACTTAAGAAAATCTTTCCCTTTCTTTTCAAATGAGACCTGCAACAAATCACTCATTCCCACTTGATGCATATAGACTGCGACGGTGTCACATCTACAGAAGAAGTCTGCTGGAAAACTAAGCTATTTCCACTTATTTTCCTTAGTTATTTTTAACATTCTTACATTCCATATTACATAATATAAGAATACAGGTATAAAGAGTGGAATAGTGTAAAAAAGACATAAATGTGTAAATAGTTAAAGGTACATGATCTAGATTTATTTATTTTTAAAACTGACCCCAACAACACCCAATTTGTTTCCTATGGCCTAGGTAGACACCCCTAAAAGAAGAGGTGCTTCAAGTGCAAAATGCATTTAACTATGGAATAATTTTAAATATCTCAAATAAGAAGGCAGGGGCACTCATTTGCTGAGGACAGTTCTGAGCAATTTTAATTAAAATTATATCAGTGAGAGGTGCAGGTGTTCAGCAACTCTGGGAAAAAAAAAAAATTCAGGCCAAGGTTTTTTTTTATATTTTGTCACAGGGTTATATTTCCCTGTCTCAGCCAATGTCTTGCTGATCAATAGTTTTTTATGCCTAAAACTATTAGCTAGCTAGGACAACAATGAAAACTAAAAATCACATGACTACCTCTTGGCCACTTGGATTGTGTTTGCTAGTCATAAAATGAATGTAATAATTTATACCTCACATATAGCCATGACATTCTCAACAAATGCCCATATTTCCCAAACCTTTATATAAATGTATTTTGTACCACATTTGGGAGCTTTGCCAATATCAATTACATCAATGCTTCCACAGCAACTATACTTACAGGGAGACAATAGCTGAGAGAAATTTAAAGGAAAACATTAAAAATAAACAAAATAAGTGGCAAAGCAAATATTTTTGTGATGTGGGATACTATGAAGTTTTTACTGTCACTTGCTTGGAAAGACCTTCATCCATAGCCTCTCCACTCATAATATCTGTCCTAAAATTGTGATACAAAAAGCTTTAACACACCACCTCATACTATCACATTTTATTTTTTAAAAATGGGCATTATGAGTGGAGACATGCTATTAAGTGGGATAACTGCAAAGATTGCGTCTAGACAGCCAATTCAGATTACCCTCAAATCATTTCACCCACTGAAGAGGAGGGGAAAAAAAACCCAACTTAATGTTCTCTATTCTAATTACTTTTACTTTAATTCCCTCTTCCCAACATTTACAATCCTGTAGACTAGAAGTCTGTCAGATCCTCAAAGAAATCATATTTACAAACCTCAGCCAGCAGAACAAGCGTTCTAACAGCTCTAGTGTGGCTGCCACTCCTGTTTCCATGGAAATGGTCATTTATTTGCTGAAAATGGGGAGGTGCTTTAAATCACCTTCTCCAGCTTGCAGGGATACAACATTGATTTCCATGGGAATTAAGGAGAGTAAAAGCTGGCAGTAAACCTATGAGTTGGTATAACTGGCATGAATTTATACCACCATAGTATTAAGCACAAAACTGCAATATTAATACTACAAATGTAAACAAAAAACCCAAATCACAAAGGTAAAGCTTTTCATAGTAGCTAATTCATCCGTGTTATACTTGCTGGAGAAAAGACGCCTGCTTCTATCACCTACCAAATAGCTGACTGACAGAAGATAGGAAAGAAACCACTAAGTGATTGCAGTACTACTAGAGGCACAGCCAAGAAAAGAAAAGCTCAGTTGAAGACAGAATGAATGGTACAACATCCGTTAAGGTTGGAGACAAGTAGGATCAAGACCCTTAATCAAAGCAAAAACACTATATATCCCTGCCTCGGCTTTCTTGCTAGTCTATGTAAGACCTTCCATTCTTCCCTTCGCTTTTGAGACTCCATTCTTTTACCCCAATTATTGCTCCTTCAGTGCCCATTTCAGTGGGTCCTCCTCAGCGCTTTCACCTCACATGAGGATCCCACAGAATTCTGTCCATGGTCCACTCCTCTTCTCCCACTACATCCTTTCCCTTAGTGATTTCACCTCTTCACATGTCTGATTGTTGCCTTTACATCATTAAACTTGTCACCATCCTCCTATCTCTCGCTGTCCAAAATCCCCTATCTTAAGCTTCTATATAATTATTCTGAATCTTAGCATCAATTTAAAGTTGACAAAATCAGAACCATCCTTGAAGTAGAAAAGGTGTGGATTGAAATTATATAGTTATTCAGTGCAAGTCTGTGTATGAACACTTATTCTGGAATCAGAGTGGCTAGTATCAACACAGAGACTTGTACTGAAATAACTACATAATTTCAATTCACCCCTTTTGTTATTCCGATGCAAATTTTTGTGAAGACCAGGCCTGAGATTACTTTTTTAGGATAGCATTTGGGTTAGGGTAGTTGAAACTGATGCCATCAGATTTTTGCTTTGTTTTTTGTTCTGTTTTTTGGAAGGATGAGGAAACCACGTGATCAGGCAGGAGATGAAAGAGTTCACCTCCACAGCAAAATTATTTTATGTCAGCTCTAACTCTGTTTCTTCTCATTCAATGCAACAGAGATGTTATTTGGTATTAACACAGCCCATAAGGTTTTAAAAGGGAAAAAAGACTGAGGTTATTTATTTTGTTTGTTTATGGTTTGATAAAGGAGGCCTGTAACATCTTTGGAAAAAAAGTTCAGAGGTTCTTAAAGCAAATTTAATTCTACTTTGTTTTTCCCAAGAAAAGTCCACAGGCAACTAGGGTTTTGAATTAAAATTAACTGATTGCCAATTAGGTCAAGTTAGCTAACACGTCTGTACATATTAGTTTAGATACCGTACAAACATTTGTGGTTCATCTTCATGCCTAACTCAACTTAAATGGCAATTAATTAACTTGAATTAAACTGTAGTGAAGACAAACTCCAAGAGAAATAAAAAGTTCTAAAAAAATCAAACAACAACATGGAATTAAATCTGGAAGTGATTTTTATTCAGATTGTTTTAACCTCGTATTTTATTTTAAAAATTTTGTTCAATAGGTATTAACTGAAATAACCTTCAGCCAACTGTTAAGGCATTTGATTAAAGAATCAAAGATTCTTCCCTTAAGTTAAGTCAGGGCCTCTCAGACTTTTGTACAGGTGACCCCCCCCTTTTCATACAGCAAGCCTCTGAGTGCAGCCCCCCCTCATATATTAAAAACACTAATATATTTAACACCATTATAAATGCTGGAGGCAAAGCGGGGTTTGGAATGGAGGCTGTCGGCTCGTGACCCCCTCCATGTAATAACCTTGTGACCCCCTGAGGGGTCCTGACCCCCAGTTTGCAAACCCCTGAGTTAAGTCAATGTTCCCAAGCCACATCTTTGGGCCCTGTAAGAGAAACCTCCAGCAAAATAGGAAACATTACATTTATCTGTAGAAATGCTAAGTATGTAGAAGCTCTGTGGGCTCCCCCCACACCCTCTCTTTTTAAATCCCAAAAGAATAAAAACCCTTTCAGATCTTTTTAATATATCAAATAGGAAAACAAAGCACAAAACCATTTTCCCTCCATCAGTGTCACTCCAAATGCATATGGAAATTAGGATCTGTCCTCTAACCAGCCATGTTTGGCAAAGATACTAAAAGGTGCTGGCAATGCTGCTACAGGAAGCAGTACAATAAATTTCAATCTGGACGCAAAATGTAAAAAGCATAGACTGCCCTTGTCAAAATCACAATCAATCTGCCTTCCATGACAGAAAGGGGAAGCTTTTTTTTAATTTCTTATTTTTGATGTTGGACTTTTTTTTTTTTTTTTTTTTTAAATAAATCAGAGTACTGAAAACCCTTAAACTAAGAAGAAAACATTAAGGTATGACCAGAAATATGCTGAAGTACATATTTAATGCAGAGATTTTGCCTCCATGATGAACGAGTTGAAAGGAATAATAATAATTTGCACTCATATAGCACTTGTCATCCATAGGATTTCAAAATCCTTCACCAAGGTGCATAAGCATTAAAAAACAGTTACTTACCTTCTCGTAACTGTTGTTTTTCGAGATGTGTTGTTCATGTACATTCCAATTAGGTATGCACGCTCCACGTGCACAGCAGCCAGAAAGTTTTCCCCCTAGCAGTAGCCGTCGGCTCAGGCACCCCCTGGGGTAGCACCTTTATGGTGCTGGATATAGGGCCCTACCAACCCGCCATCCCCTCGGTTCCTTCTTCCCGGCTGCTCTGACAGAATGGACGTGAACACCACATCTTGAAGAACAACTGTTACGAGAAGGTAAGTAACCTTTTTTTTTCGAGTGCTTGTTCATGTCTATTCCAATTAGGTGATTACCAAGCCCAAGTTTGGAGGCTGCGTCAGAGCTCAAAGATTCGCTGACTGTAACACTGATCTACCAAAGGCTGCATTGTCTCTGGCCTGCTGGTAATAGCGTAATGCAAGGTAAAGGTATGCACTGATGACCACGTCGCAGCTCTGCATATTTCCTGCGTCAGAACATGGGCCAGGAACACCGCTGATGATGCTTGCGGCCCTTGTGGCGAGTGCTGTAAGCAGGTACCTTTGCCAGGTCATAGCATGCCTGGATGCAGGACATGATCCAAGAAGAGATCCTTTGGGAGGAGACTGAAAGCTCCTTCATTCTGTCTGTTACTGTGATAAACAGCTGAATGGATTTCCGGAACAGTTTCGTTCGCTCGATGTAGAAGGCTAAAGCCCGGCAAGCATCCAATAAGTGAAGTTTTTGCTCCCTGCTGCTTGAATGCAGCTTATAGATAACTGGTAGAAAGATGTCCTGGCTAATGTGGAACTGGGAGATGACCTTGGAGAGGAATGTCGGATGAGGTCTGAGCTGAACATTGTCCTTATAGAGCATCATGTACAGAAGCTCAGAAGTTAGTGCCTTGAGCTCCAATACTCTGCTGGCTGATGTTATTGCTACCAGGAATGCCAACTTGTATGAGGGATACAACAAGGAACATAGCGCCAGGGTGAGGGTAGAATCTGTCGAGACCCTTTAGGAAATGACTCACCATCGGGTTGGCAAAGTCTGACCGACCCTGCACGCCTGGTTGGAAGGTCAAGATAGCGTCCACCTTTAATGACGACAGGGTAAGCCCTTGCTGTTGAGGTGGAGAAGGTAGTCCAATATGACAGGTATGAATGCTAGAGTTGGAGATGGAAGGTATTGTGAAGACCAAATTGAGAATCTCTTCCACTTGGCCAGGTACGTATCCCTCGTGGAAGGTTTCCTACTACCAAGGAGGACTTGTTTGACAGGATCCGAACACGCGAGCTCCATCAGATTCAGCAATGAAGCTTCCACGCCGTTAGGTGTAGCAATTCGAGGTTCAGGCACTTGAGACGGCCAGGATCCTAAGTTATCAAGTCCAGGAAGAACAGTAAGTTGATTGGGGCTTCCACGGACATTTCCAGGAGAGAGGTGTACCCAGTGCTGACGGGCCGAGTATCATAGAATATCAGGGTTGGAAGAGACCTCAGGAGATCTAGTCCAACCCCCTGTTCAAAGCAGGACAAATCCCCAGTTTAAAAAACACCCCAGTTCCCTAAATGGCCCCCTCAAAGATTGAACTCACAACCCTGGGTTTAGCAGGCCAATGCTCAAACCATTGAGCTATCCCTCCCCCCACCACATTGCTGTTGTATTGTCCGTCATAACTGATACACACTTCCCTTCCAGATGAACTCGGAATGTTTGGCATGCTAGGCGGACTGGTCTCAGCTCCCTGACGTTGATGTGAAGGGAGAGCTCTGACTGAGACCAGAGGCCCTATGGTCTCCCAAGTGTGCATCCCACCCCAACACTGACACGTCCATCACCAGCAAGAGGGCTGGTTGTGGTCTGGTGAAGAGAACCTCCCCCTCCCCCCCCCCCCCCCCCACACACACCCCACCTGCAGTTTGAGCCACCACAAGAGGGAGTTAAGGACAGGACAAGATAGAGTGACAATCTTGTCTAGACCATCCCAAACCGGGCGATACACTGAGGCCAGCCATGCCGGAAGAGGCCAGAATCTCAGCCTGGCATGTTGTACTACACTGCAAGCGGCCATGTGACCCAGAAGCTTTAGGCAATTCCTTGCTGTGGTGGTAGGAGACAGCTTAAGGCTTCAAATGATGTAGCCCAGGGACCGCAATCACGATTCCGGGAGGTATGCCCTGGCCTGTGTAGAGTCCAATACCGCCCCTATAAACTCTATCCACTGCACAGAGGACAGGGTTGACTTTTGTACATTCAGAAGACCCAGGTCATCTAAAGTAGTCCTTATGAAGCTGACTTGTGCCTGCACTTGCGCCCTGGAGCAGCCCTTGATTAGCCAGTCATCAAGGTATGGAAGATTTCCACACAACGCTTGCATGCATTTGATAAGTACTTGAGGAGCCACCGACAGGCCGAACAGGATGACTGTGAATTGATAATGATTGTGGTTCACCACGAGCCTGAGGTACCTTCTGTGGGAAGGCGTGATTGAAATATGAAAGTAAGCGTCCTTCAAGTCGAGGGCAGCATGTCCCTGGATTCAAGGAAGGAATAATGGCGACCAAAGAGACCATGCAAAACTTCAGTTTCTTCATGAACCGGTTGAGATGTTGCAGGTCTAGGATGGGCCTGAGGTCGTTTTTGGTATTAAGAAATACCAGGAATAGAAGTCCTTGCCCCTCAGCTCCTGAGGAAACTCTTCCACTGCCCCCAGTGTTGGGAGCAAGTGCACCTCCCATGTGAGGAGTTGCTCGTGTGAAGGGTCACTGAAGAGGGATGGGGAAGCAGGGGTGGAAGGGCAGAAGGGTAGAGAATTAGAGGGACTCTCCCCTTTCTACCATGCAGAGTACCCAGCAATCCAATATAATATGGGCCCACGCAGGGTAGAAAGGGGACAGCTAGCACAAAAAGGTAAGGCGGGATGGATCCAGTGTCCAGACTGGTGCGTCGCCCCCGGGCGCATCTTCAAAAATTCTGCTTCTAGCCAGAGGACTGCTCTGTCTGACCAGAGTCCTGGCCTGACAAAGGGTGAGGCCTCCTTCTATTGTTTCTATTCCGCCTGTGGAAGAAGTCTTGCCTATTTTGCTGCTGGTAAAAAAGAGGCAGGGACTCCAGCTTAAAGTGTTTCCTTTAATTAGCTGGAGTATGAAGGCCAAGGGACTTGAGAGTGGCCAGAGTCCTTCAGGCTATGGAGGCATGAGTCTGTTTTCTCTGAAAACAGGGCCGAACCCTCAAAGGGGAGGTCCTGTATCGTCTGCTGGCCTTCGGAAGGGAGCCCAGAGACCTGCAACCAGGAGCTCCTTCTCATGGCTATCCCTGAGGCCACATTGTGGCACGCTGAGTCAGCCATCAAGGGCTGCCTGCAGCGAAGCACGGGCAACCAGTTACCCTTCCTCCATGAGCGAGGAAAACTCCACCCTAGAGTCCTCTGTTAACAGCTCCACGAACTTGGCCATCGCTCCGCAGGTGGTGTAGTTGTACCTGCCAAGGACAGCCTAGTGGTTAGATATACGGAGCTGGAGCTCCACAGTCGAATACATTTTCCTCCCAAGGAGGTCCAATTTTTTTGCTTCCCGGTTTTTTGGAGATGGGCGTCTATTCATTTCATATTTTTTATTTCTCTTACACTCACTATTCAAAATTAAATGTGAGTTCTAAAATGCCTAACCCGTCCTGGCTGGAGTAATTATCCCTACGGTAACTTTTTAAAAATATATATTATATCTAGGTTTCTACTGGTGATGTACATCCAGACATACCTTGGTGCACATAAAATTTATTCCACACATGGATGAAAAAAATTAGAGGGAACATTGCCGGTGGGGTGGGTGGGCATAGAGGTACTCGTAGCCTCTAGAGCAGTGGTCTCCAACCTTTTCACGCCCAAAATCACTTTTTGAATTTAAGGGCAACCAAGGATTTATCCTGCCCATTCCCTGAGGCCCCGCCCACTCCATCCTTCCCTCTTTCCGTCGCTCCCTCACCCCCACCCTCACTCACTTTCACCAGGCTGGGGCAGGGGGTTGGGGCTCGGGAGGCGGTGTAGGCTCTGGGCTGGGGCTGAGGGGTTCGCAGTAAGGGAGGGGGCTCTGGGCTGAGCCTGGGGCAGGGGGCTGGGGTGTAGAAGGGGGTATGGGGAGCAAACTCTGGGAGGGTGTTTGGGTGCAGCAGGGGGCTCTGGGCTGGGGCAGAGTGTTGGGGTGTATGAGGGGGTGCTGGCTTTGGGAGCGGGGTCAGGGCTGAGGCAGAGGTACAGGAGGGGGTATGGGGTCAAGGCTGGGGCAGCAAGGTCAGGGTGCAGGAGGGGGTATGGGGTCAAGGCTGGGGCACCAAGGTCAGGGTGCAGGAGGAAGTAAGGGGTGCTGGCTCTGGGAGGGGGCTCAGAGCTGGGGTGTGACCTCCCACCAGGCAGCACTTACCTCAGGCAGTTCCCGGTTGGCAGCGCAACAAGGCTAAGGCAGGCTCCCTGCCTGCCTCGACCTCACACTGCTCCTGGAAGGGGCCAACACACCCCTGCGGCAGGGAAAGATGGGGACACGTGGCTCTGCGCACTGCCCCTGTCTGCAGGCACCGCCCCCAAAGCTCCCATTGGCCACAGTTCCAGATTCCTGGCCAACAGGTGCTGCGGAGTTGGTACTTGCACACAGGAGCAACGCATGGAGACCCTTGCCATGGGGCGTGCTGGCTGCTTCCGGGAGCGGCGTAGGGCCACGGCAGGCAGGGAGCCTGCCTTAGAGGCAGTCCCGCTGCACTGCCATGGCCGGACATCACGATCAACTGGGAGACTCCCCAAAATCGACCAGTTGATCGCGATTGACCACTGCTCTAGAGGGAACAAACTACTTTCACTCATTTCTCTTTGTGTTGGCGGCAAAGAGGCAGGGGTCTGCCAGAGAGTTTTAGTGGTGTCACTAATTGTTTTAATAAGTGGCAGAGCACCACGGGAAGGGCCCAAAGGGGCCAAGATGTGGACCATAGGGTCCGATGCTGCATCCACCTCCTCAGCCTGGATTGACAATGTTCTGTGCCAGCCTCCTGAGTTGTTGTTGGAGCACTCTGCTATCCTCCAGGGAAGGGGCCTGCCAATCCCCTTATCGGGCGAAGAAGAGGACAAGGCCCTAGCTACAAGCTGGTCCTGTTCCCTGCCCTTGGCACCGAGGGGATCTCAGGGGGCTTGGTGTTCTGGCGCAGCCCCTGGTGCCAGAGCCGGCGCAGTCAGTGCCGGTGCGGTCGATGTGGACACTGGTATCGGTGTAAGTGTCATCGAATGCTTCGGTGCCAGGTGCGGTAATAGCCTGGTCATGCTGGGATAGTGGAGCAGCAAAGGTATCCGACGCCATGGAAGCTGACCTCGAGTAGGACCATAGGTTCTGATGGAAAGTCCAAGGGGTCTGAAAAGGCCACTGAGCAGGGGACTGCCGCTGACGGCCATGGTGCTGGCTGAAGGTGTCTCCGCCTGTCCGAACTGGAGCTCCTGCTCCCCCTGGATTTGGAACGACTCCGCTTCAATTCCGAGGACTCTGTATAGGAGGACCAGGAAGGAGCGGTGCCACTTGATTCCGGAGAGCGTCATCCAGGGCTAGGGGACCAGCGAGGCTCCCCCATGTGCGCGCTCATCGATGGCACTAGAGACTGGGGTCGAGGGATGGCAACAGGCGCAGAATCATTGTGGGTTTGCCCCTGGACGGCACCGGGGTCTCATGTCCTGTCCTGCCTTGGACAGGGGGCAGCACCGTGAAGGCGATAAGGTCTCTTGCCATCTCGAATGCCTCCAGGATGGATGGCATCCGAAGGTCCTGGCCCTCACTGACCGGTGAAAGATGGGGGTCTGGACTCGACCAGTCCCATGTAGGGGCAGGAGTCAACGTGACCCCTGAAGCCAAGATCGAAGTCGCGCGGCCCAATGTGGGTCTCACGGCAGTGGGCTCCTTCTGCGCCCCTCTAGGCATAGGAGAGCAACCCCTTTCAAGTCTCTTTCTTATGAGGCACTGGTGAATGTGAGCAGTGCCAGCCCTGTCCTTTCGGTGCCAAGGGTCTCTACTCAAGTCTTCCTCGACGCCAATTCGTGCGCCGGCAGTGCCAGTGCACTCCGAGCACCTCATCATCGGTGTGGGGATGGCTCCATCAACTCAGATGGAGAGCTGCCTCCATGAGTATTAACTTGAGATGCTGATCTCTCCCCTTCTGTGTCCTTGGACAGAAACTTCTGCAAATTTTGCAGCATTCTTTTTGATGAGCTTCCCCCAAACACTTTAAAGAAGAAGAATGGGGGTTGCTCTTGGGCATAAGCTGGCCAGAAGCTTCGCAGGGTTTAAAACCCTGAGATTGAGGCATGCCCCGTTACTGAGAAGAAAGTGGAGGGAAATCCCCAAATGAAACTTGTATGTAAAACTACTAACTACTATGTAAACAAACTATATAAAAGAATGAAACTTCAACTGCTAGAGACAAGCTTGCCAAAGCAAGAGCGAGCATTCTGGCTAACCATCACAGATGGTAAAAAGGAACTGAGAGGGTGGTGGGTCAGCAGGGCCCTATATCCAGTGCCCTACAGGTGTGACCCCAGAAGGTGCCTGAGCCAACCCAACATACTGCTAGGGGGGAAACGCAGCATGTGCACACCTAATTGGAATTGACATGAACAAGCACTCGAAGAACACCTGTGTTTTACAGATAAGATAACCAAGGTTCAAGAGATGTTAAGCAGCCTGCTTAAAGTCAGATAAAAAGACTGAGGCAAAGCTCAGAATACTAGAGTTCAATAACGAGTGCAGTATCATGGTACATCTACAATGCATGCTTGCAGTGGGTTGCGTTGCATGCCCAATGTCTCCTACACCCCCGCTCCCAATCCACACTCAAATCCCTGTAAGAGGTAAGCTGAACCTGAGCTGGTGTGCTCAGGTGGGTGTATGGGGAAGAGCACGTGTTGAGCTATGATATGCACCTTCCTCACCCACCCACTTTGTAACATGTAATCTCAGAAGTAGGCTTGGCTAACGTACGCCCACATGCACACGAGTCAGGACAGGTGCATACTGCTGCGCAGACATACCCTAAGGCAGTGGTTCTCAACCTATTTATCACTGCAGGCCACATCCAATATTACCTATATGGCCCTGAGGATGTCACATGGACGCAGCTGTGTCCTGACTGGACTGCAAGCAGCCCATGGGCCATAGATTGAGAACCACTGCCCTAAGGTTATGTATACACTGCAATGTAAACCCAGGGTTAATAGAACTCAAATTAGCAGACCATGGGTTTGTTAACCTGAGGCTTCAACATCTACATGCATTTCTTAATCTGCATCTCCAGCTTCTACACTGCATTATACAGGCCCAACTCCAACCACCCATATCCCAGACGTCCTAGTGCCCTCCCAAAATGTGGCCACTCTAGCCTTTTGTCTAGTACAGCGTCCACCAAATGTTACTGTTTAGAGTACAAAGAAACTTGGTTCGTAGGATTGGTATGGTGGGTCCCGTGCTTTTCTTGGCGGGGGGCTAGGACACCACCCCTTGCCCTGGTCTTCAGGCACCGAGGGCCCCACTAGTGGCCCGGGAAGGTAGTAGAGGAGGGAAGTGGGGAAGGGGTTTGGGCTTGCTCCTCACTCTGAGCCCCAGCCCCTCTCAACCCCTATGGGTTTCTTACCCTCTTTCCCCTTGGGTAGGGTTATCTTTGGTCCTTGACTGTGTGGGAGGTAGTCTCCCTCCCCTGCTGGGGCAAGGTCTACCTTCCTCCAGTTCTCTGGTCTTTCAAATCTCAGCAACACACCTACAAACTCCAGTCCTCTCTCCTTCCTTGTATCACCCTGACTGCCTGAAGCAGGGGGGTTTTATTAGGTTCCTGACAGGGCCTTAGTTGACTACAGGTGCTCCAATTAATCTGTAGTAACCTTTCCTAGTCTATAGGGAACCACACCTTAATTAGCCTAGGGCTTGTATATTTCCCCTCGACCACTCTCCCATGCTCCCTGGCCCTGCTGTATCACAATACTAATTTTTGGAAAATGCATTTATATGTAATAAAACAGGGTGACAACTCTAATTTCTCTACTTTTTAAAATTATAATAGAATACACTTTTAAGGCAATCTAGATTTGTCTCAAAAAACAACAATCAGAAAAATCCTATAAATGTAAATCTGGATTTTCTTACATCTGAGACAACAAGAAAAAATGATGAAAGCTACAAAAAGTAGTCTTATTGAAGTCACTGACGCAGCACCTTTTTAGTTACAGTATTAATTTTTATAATTGGCTTTCACTTAAAACACAAAGCTCAAAGTAATTTATTAATTAAAATAATGAGTGATGTTTCTGTTCTTTCACTACAACCAAATACTATACTAGAACCACAATGGGGAATTTACAACAGGAATTCAATGCACAACAGTTTGCCTCAGTGAACGGCATCAAAACTAACAACAGTTAAAAAAAAAAAATCTAGTGAAGTAAATTGGCTAGTACAGTGAACTTGAGTAAGATCAGAGTCCTTACTTCAACCCACATCAAGTTTTCTAATAGCTAGAACAGTTTCAAAATGCTCTTTCAATTGTTTATAGACACTCAATTTTTTTTTTTTTTTTTTTTTTAAAGAAAAAAAAACTGTCAATATATTTAAGTTTAATTCCTGGCGAGAGACATGATCTAACTTAAATATATGTAATGTATGAAAATCTAATAAGGAATCACACACACTTATTTAGATAGCTTTTCTGAAACCTCCTCATTACCCCTTACTGAGCACAAAAGTAACTATTCTGAACATATTTTGAGGACCTAATTGCCTCAGTGGTGCTGCAAAACTTCACACTTACATGGTGCAGAGATGTAAGTAATGAAATTATAGCAATCACTGCAAGATATTTTAGTCATTCACATAGTGGGGTACAAGACTGCTGTGCAGAAAAGGATATTAACAATGACTTCAAGAAAAGACCATCAGTATATGAGAGAGTAAGCATTTGTTAGAATTACACTAATGTGGAACATTCAGATTGTGGCTTAAATGCGTATTTCTACAACAGATTAACGTGAACTTCACTTTTGTAATGCTAGTAGTTCCACAAAACAGATTACAGTGCTTAATGCGGGTTAGATGTGAGTTTCATTAACCTCCGACTTTGAATAGCAATATATAGTTGCATACTTACCACTGATGTTACTTAAAATCATATTTCCAGAGTCTCTCACTTCATCAAATTTTGTAAATATTGCTTGTAACCTGGAAATAAGGGCAAAGATCAATTTTAACATCTGTGAATAAGTAGAGATATTTCCCCAACCCCCAAAATGAAAAATAAAAACTAAACTCCAACTCAGTTCTAGCTGTGTTTTCTTCATGAGCAGATTTATAGATGAATGGTTGAAACTCAAGCTGTTTATTATTCCAGCCATTAGAAATCTATGGAAACAATGTCTGAACGACTTTTCCTCTTGAATAAATTCCATATATTCTAACAAAAACAAAATTCACTTAACAATTAATAAAATTGTATATTACAATTAACATGAATTAAAAAATCAGAAGTCTATTACTACTTACATTTATATTAATGGCATACTCTATGCTTTATGTGAACATACTACCATATTTACGTAAAGCTCTAAAAAGTAAAGTAGCGGGTATATTGTAAAAAATTAAGGATAAGATTCAATTTGTTCGGAGGCAATTACCAGATTTGTCAAAATCTCTGTTTTATTTTAATAAAACTACTGTTCCTAAGAGTAGTTTTGCTTTCCAGTAGCAGGAAAAAAATAGTTATATTTCACTTTCAAAACATACTAAACATTTTACTCTTATTAAAGTAAAAGGTAACAATATTTTATGTATGATTACTAAAACAACAGAAATATGCTGATTACTCTAAGTGCATGTAAATAGACAGTAAAAGAAACTACAGTAAAAGCTGTGTTATCTGACACTTTACCAACCAGAAACTACTATACACCGGCATTTCTGATCTTCATTGAAAGCCCAGTTTATAGTCCGGTTGGCGTGGGGCCGGTAGGCTCCCTATCCGGCTCCGCGTAGTTCCCCAGAAGCGGCAACATGTCCCTGCTGCTCCTAGGTGGAGGAACGGCCCCGAGGGGTTCAGAGTGTGGGAGCGGGTACGGGGCGTACACTTGGAGGGAGTTTGGGGGCAGGACGGGTCTCAGGACAGGGGGTTGGTGTGCAGGAGGAGTTTCAGGATGCCATATCCAGGTGGTGCTCACCTTGGACAGCTCCCTGCAAGCAGCAACATGTCCCTACTATTCCTAGACGGAGGTGCGCTGCCCCAGTCCTGAGCACTGGCTCCGCAGCTCCCATTGGCCAGGAACCAAGAACCAGGGGCAGCACCTGCAGATGGAGGAAGCAAGCAGAGCTGCCTAGCCACACCTCCAACTAGGAGCAGCAGGGACGTGTCGCCGCTTGCAGGGACCTGCCTGAGGCGAGCGCCACCCAGATCCGGTACCCCACGCCCCCTCCCACACCACAACCACCTGTCCCGAGCCCCTTCCCAAACCCAAATTCCATCCCTATTAATTAACTGGAATTTTTTACTTAGGACCCCCCATTGCCCCAACATGCCAGATAACAAAGCTTTTACTGTATTCAGTTAATATCGTCCATATTCCTCATTTATCCCTGAGTGCTATGAGGTAAAATGTACTTGCATCTATGTATTACTGAAACAGACAAACCTGAAAGCAATGGATGGCAATTGCAGTTGAATATAAAATTAAAATAATATTTACATTTTCCGGGCTTGGAATATAGCCATATAATACGTCAACCTTTTACAAAAAGAATAGAGCATAGAATAATTAGGCTACATCTACACTAGTGACTATACACTTGTCCATACACCTGGTTGTGCCATAATCCCCTTACTGTCAAATCTCAACCCCAGGAGCATGTGAGTAGAAGGGAGTAAGGTGAGTGGAGGGCAGTAAGCTAGTATACCTGATGGGTAAATACATGCCTCAGCTGTGGCAGTTCTGTACCTGTGCCAGTGTGGGAGAAAGAGGCATGTAGCAGATCCCAAGTTCCAACAGTCCTCCACCCACACTCACACAATGCAGGGAACCCTTTCCTGCCTGGCCCCTTACCCAATCTATAAGAGTCCCTGTCTGCCCATTGTCACCAGCAGTAGAGAACTGCACTGACCACTTCAGAAAGGTCTTTTACTCTTTAGCTCACTACAGATAAGCATGCATCCTGTTCCGAGACTAGTCGCCTGGTCCTTCACCCACAGCCAGGTCCTGAACGCTGTATGGTCGGAGTACATTGCCCTCCACAACTTCATCCAGAGCAGCAGGAACATTTATCTGTACTGGTAAATTTCATGGAGAGTGGAGCAGGTAGGCACCTACCAGATTCCACCTACTGACAAAAACACATGAAGCACCTAAGGCTTCTATACTGGAGGACAAAAGACTCAGTCACTCCAAGAGAGATCCTCATACGTGCCCATTCTATCATGTGCTGAACCAGGTGCTCTCAAGGGCTCCCAGTACAGAGACAGAAGTGTCTCACAATCCCTTCCTTAATCCTGCTGGTTTTACTGTCTGAAAGGAAGCCGGTAAGGGCTAGGGTGAGGAAGCAGAAGGGTCCAAGGAAGAAGCTCCAGAAAAAGAGCATGTCATTCTATACCTGTACTCGAAGGAGCTAGTAGAGCAAGCCCCTCCCAACACCTGGACAAACCTCAGGAGGACCCCAAGCTGCAGCAGGAGCTAGAACCCAAAGCTGGTAAGTTACAATGGAGTGCCTCCCTCTCACCAATATCTCCTCTTGCTACAATGCCACACTCCTGATTTTAAGCCCAGCCCTCACTCCACTCAACCCTTGTCTGAGTAAGACAATGCTATATATCAATAAAATTGAGTTCCCACTATTACACATTTGGCAGAAGCTATACAATTTATGGAACAATCATTTCATCTGTATCTGTACATTTCCTGGCCAGTACATAGGCAACAAAAATTTGGGGGGCCATGCATGCCAAGGGAAGGGAGGAAGTGGGTTTAGAAAAGTCCTTGTTGGGTACAGCATACTTGTAGAAAATGTATAGTTGGTTGTAGAAATTAACAGTTCTCTCTTCATTAGAAGACTACACAGTGTATGTGCTCCTCCCCTCTCTCACTGGTCTTAATGTCTCCTTACAAAAGGGAGCTGCACAGAAGTGGAAGGAGTGGTTGAGAGGGAGGTTCAGGAAGGGAAAGGAAACCCTTCGGATGTCCAAAGAACATCACAGCAGTCCTCTCTTCCTTGGAAGATTATAAAAATTTTTACCTTCCTTGCCCTTGGTGTCTGACCTCTCCTCACACTGAGCCATGCTGCACAAACTAGGAGAAACAGGGGTGGGGAAGAGATCTAATCCATCGGTTGCATAATTACAAGTGCAGTGTTGCTTTGCTGCGGAGAGGTGTGGGGCTCATAGTTCTAACCTGAAACTTCAGGGAATGAAATAAAGCTGTGCTGGGTCTTATTCTTTCCACTGCTGTTAGCTGGACACAAGGGCCGGAGACCACAGCGATAGCAAAGGGCTGGGGGGGGTTGGCGGTGTTCGTGGTTCACTTTTCCATTCCCATGGAAACTCTGTATGCTATCTTAGATTATAGTCAACTTCCAGTTGAATTGCCTCCCAGTCCCATAAGCATATTTCAGCAAGTTTCTGGTGTACCAGTGTGACATTTTGGGGGATCAGGGAAACCAGTAAGGGGTTCTGTCACTTATAGCCCTATAATCTTGGATGACTTAATGCTACACTACTATGACTCAAAGCCCTGACACCAGTAACAAACCTACAAGCATAAAGGTCTGACCCTGGCTTTCACCAGCCCAGTTACGCCTTGCAGGATGACCTCAACAGCCTTTCCACTCTGAGTCTTCCCAAACCCGTCTACTCCAAGTTTTTAACTACCAGCACTCTGACTTTTCCTCTCTGGTTTGTCATCCCTGAAGGAGTGAAACCTGCCCCCAGTTATCAGTTCACTTTGGCACATATAATCCATACTGTTTGCACAACAAAGGGCTACTTAGGAGTAAAAATAAACCAAAGTTTTATTTAACAGAAAAATTGTATTCAAAGATGAAATAGTAATGAAAAACAAATGCATACAAGTTACACAGAAAACAAAACAGATGCAACATCAGGGTTTACACTTCGATATTCGCTAAATTCCCTTTTTTAAAATAGGTTATCTATTGCCTCTGAACAGTTTCCCAATGGACCCCTCTCATAAAAGGGATACAGTGTTTCACAGACAGCACCCTGTGTAAATGTTGGCCCTCTCTTTCTCTCTGTTCTTCACTTCAAACCTCTTCTCTTTCAAGGGTCTGCAGTTTTTTTCCCCCTTTCTCTCAGACTATGGCGATTCAGCATGGAAGAAATTCCCTTCTCTCCTAGTTTTTCAAGACTAGTGGTTTCTTTTTAAATACAAATTGTTTCAACGTTTTCCCAATAACCCTAACGGTACACCATTGTCTTTTCCTGACTGGACCATAGATGGGTACTTGAAAATAGTTTTGCATAAACAACTGGTTTGGGAAGAGCCCCTCCCTGCTGTAAGATCTACTTGGAAGATGGGGTTATTTATCTGTAACTGGAGGGTCTTCGAGATGTGTGGTCCCTATTTTTATTCCAAATGTGAGTGCACGTAGGCGCCATGTGCCAGACACGGAAGATTTTCGTAGCAATGGCCACTGACCCATGCATACATCATTCATCGCCTCATATTTCTGGTGAGATTATATTAGGCTGTGCAGGTCAACGCCTCTTCAGTCACCCATTTACCACCAAGCAGACGGGAACAGAGGGTGGGTATTGGAATACAAATTGGGACCCCACATCTTGAAGAACTTCCGTTACAGGTAAGTAATCTCCTCTTCTTCTTAGAGCAATGGTTCCTTTATGTATTCCGAACATGGGCAAGGAGTACTCAGCATGGAGGTGGATGCAAGGATGCAAGAAGGAATGCAGCCTGTAGTATGGCATGGCCTATTGCAGTGTCTTCCGCTGTCCCTTCAGGAATGGCATAATGCAGTGGTTTTCCACCTATTTACCATTGTGGACTGCATATGCAGCTCTCTATTGTGTTACGTGATCAGCATCCACACAATACATATACTACCTGTATGGCCCTGAGGGTGTCACATGGGCCACAGCTATGTGCTGACTGGGCCACAGGTTGAGAACTACTGATGTAATGGGTTGTGAATGTATGTATGGAACGCCACATTGCCGCCCAACAGATGGCCTGCAAGGAGATGTCCACAAGGGAGGCAGATGTGGCTGTCTGCACCCGCATTGAGTGCCCCCCGTAATTCCAGTGGGTGGCAGAGGTGTTGGATAGCCTATAGCATTCACGGATGCAGTATGAGACCCATTTTGAGATTCATTAGGAGGGGAGGGCTCGGCCCTTGGAGCCGTCAGCAACGGCAACAAAGCAGTCTGGCAGAGAAAGGCTCGACTTCCATGCAGGAAGAAAGCCCACGTGTGGCAGACATCAAAGGAGTGAAGAGCCCTGTCCGCAGGGACGTAACGCAGCTTAGGATGGAAGACCAGAATGGGAACATACTGGTTAAGGTGGAATTCTGAGACCACCTTCAGGGGGAACTTGGGATGCCAATCAACCTTCTGCTGATGGCATCTGACTCAAATGATGAAAATGAACATACATCAGTCCACCCTGCTTTGGAGCGTTATCGAGTGAATCCATCATCAGTATGGATGCATGTCCTCTGGAATGGTGGTTGAAGCATGAAGGGACATATGAATTTTTAGCGCCTCTGGCACGTAAATATCTTAGCACTGTTGTAGCCAGCGTTGCATGCGAACACCTGTTCTCACTTTCAGGTGACATTGTAAACAAGAAGCTGGCAGCATTATCTCCTGCAAATGTAAAAAAAAACTTGTTTGTCTGAGCGATTTGGCTGACCAAGAAGTAGGACTGAGTGGACTTGTAAAGTTTTACTTTGTTTTGTTTTTGAATGCAGTTCTTTTGTACAGAATTCTATATTTTTAAGTTCAACTTTCATGATAAAAAGAGTTTGCATGACAGTATTTGTATTAGGTGAACTGAAAAATACTATTTCTTTTGTTTTTTACAGTGCAAATATTTGTAATAAAAAATAAATATAAAGTGAGCACTGTACACTTTGTGTTGTAATTTAAATCAATATTTGAAAATGTAGAAAACATCCAAAAATATTTAAAATGGTATTCTATTGTTTAATCGTATGATTAATCATGATTAATTTTTTAATCGCTTGACAGCCGTAGTTAACAGTCAGAGGAATTAATGGTTAATGACTGTCCGTTACAGGGGAACAAAACAGTCACAAATATATTTAGCCCCACAACTATGTGCCAAGCAGATGCACAGCGTGCCACCTTCTGCCTCTGTTTTTCCAAGGTATGTGCATATATGGCATCCTAGATTTCCCTTGCATGTTGGGAACCGCAACCGGTGTGCATGCGGGTGGAATCCAGCTGTCTATACAGATTTTGTAAACCAGATCTGTCCTGCGCCCACTCTGGATAGCAACACTCTCCTTGACCCTACCAAACGTTACATAGCATACACCATGCAACAATTACACAAACAACGCTGGCCACAGTGGCATCCACATGGACACACAGGCAGTGCCAATGAGCTTTCAGCCTACCAAACATGCACTCAATGACCATTCTGCAGCTAGTACCTGAATTCCCTTTTTCCGGGGCTGCAGATGTTGGGGTGTGGTTTCATGAGCTAAGTGGGGAACCCCACATAACTGTTCCTAAAAGTAATTGATGGCACATACATTGCAGAGAATCACATCATTTCTGAGGAATAAAGTCCTTTCTTCCCTCAAGTACAATCTTGATCTCAGCACTCTCGCATCGTGAACCTTTTCCATGTTTCCCACATTGATACTCCTGAATCTGCCTCTGTAGTCCACCAAGCCTTGCAGAGTGAATGAACAGTAACTTTTTGGTTCACACATTCACTCGCACCTTTTGGTGGGCAAAGTACAGAAATGTGGGTGCCATCTACAACCCTTGCAGAATTCAGAAACCCTATCCTCTCCAATTCAACTATTTCTAGAAAAAAAACGGTTTATTAACCTTTTGTAGCTGTTCTTCTCAGAGATGTGTTGCACATATCCATTCCACTCTGGTGTGCATGCACCTTGCACATAGTTGCTGGAAATTTTTCCCTCAGTGCCCTATGCTGCCACACACTATTAGCACCGGTATAAAGCACCCAGCCAACCGCACGGTCCTTCAGTTCCTTCTTTCCAGAAAACTCCAATGTAGACAGTTGGCAGTTTTTCAAGAGACATTATTAAGGGAACAAGACCAAACTATTCCACTGTGTAGGAAAGATAGCAAGTATGGCAAGAGACCAGCCTGGCTAAAAATAAGAGTCCTACCAAAAGTGGAAACTAGGTCAAATTACAAAAGATGAATATAAAACACAAGTATGTAGGGACAAAATTAGAAAGGCCAAGGCACAAAACGAGATCACACTAGCTAGAGACTTAAAGGGTAACAAGAAAATATTCTACAAATACATTAGAAGCAAGAGGAAGACCAAGGACAGAGTAGGCCCGTTATTCAATTGGGGTGGGGGGGGGGGGGGGGAGAGAGAAGAACTAACAGAAAATGTGGAAATGGCAGAGGTGCTTAATGGCTTTGTTTCAGTTTTCATCAAGAAGGTTGCTGGTGACTGGACATCTAGCGGTGAATGCCAGTCAAAACGAGGTAGGATCAGAGGCTAAAATAGGGAACGAACAAGTTACAAATTACTTAGACAAATTAGATGTCTTCAAGTCACCAGGGCCTGATGAAATGCATCCTAGTATACTCAAGGAGATGACTGAGGAGATGCCTGAGCTCCTTGGCTCAGATAAGTGTACCAAAAAGCCAGGGAGGCAAACAGGTGCTCTGGGTCACAGCCCCATACATTCCGCTTTTACCGTGAGCTGCATGCAATTATGGGGGGTGATGCCACCACTACCCCACCACTGTCCGTGGACACCTGCAAGGGGGGAGTTGCACGGAGCAAGAAGGAAGAGACATTGGAGGACAAAGAGGAGGAGGACAGTGCACGGGCGGCAAGTGGGGAATCCGTTTTCCCCCTAGCCAGGAACTAATCTTAATGCTGGATCCAATAGCCTCCCCTCACTCCCAAGGCATGGTTCATGACCCTGGAAAAGGTACTTCTGGTGAGTGAAAGCCTGATCGGAGCCACGCGGTGAGGGGTGTAGGGGGAACCCAGTCGCGCTGTGTTATTCACGCTTAGTGTAAAGGGCTCATCCCTGCTCTGAGCCTCATCGGAGCCACGTGGTGGGGGGTTGTTGTGTGCAGTGATCATCCCAGAGAGCCTGCAGGCCCTCCTTTTATATGGCAAACCCACCAGGCATTGCTTGCTGTGAGAAAGGGGGCCCAGCAGTTTGAAAGCTTTGAAATCAATGTAGAAGCAGCAGAACCCCGCGTGCCCTTAGGGGCTGCCTGCAAGATGAATTCTGTTGCCCATCTGGGTGTGATGGCTTACTCATACCAAAAAGCGTCCCCTTTGTTCTATGCAATGTATTTTTTAAAATACTACCCTCCCTTTTTCTCCTCCTGCCGGTGCAAATGTTTCAACGCGGCCCCTTTCTACTCCGTCCCAGAGGCTGGTCCAGATTAGAAGACGGAAAAACGAACCCGGGACGACACGTTCACCGAGCTCATACAGTCCTCCCACACTGATAGGGCCCAGCTGAATGCATGGAGGCAAACTGCCGCTGCAGCCCCTGTATAATCAAACTCCCTCTCCCCCCCCCGCCCCAAGTTCCATAGCCTCCTCACCCAGACGCCCAAGAACACGAGGGGGGAGGCTACAGGGATCCACATACTCAATCCCAGAGGATCGGCCAAGCACCAGAAAGCTGGCATATGCGAACTTTTGATTTGGTTTCTGGACTTGTCCTTCCCTCCTCCTCCACCCCCCAACCCAACCCCCACCCTCCCCCAGTCTACCTTCTAATTTCTCTCAATGCGTTGTGCATCAAATAATAAATAACAGTTTTTAAACCATTTTGATTTTATTTCCTTTCATATATATATATATAGGGTGCAGGTAACTACAAGAGAAACAAACAACTGTCACATCGTACCCTGGCCAGTCATGAAACTGGCTTTCAAAGCTTCTCTGATACGCAGCGCGCCCTGCTGTGCTCTTCTAATCGCCCTGTTGTCTGGCTGTGCGAAATTGGCCACCAGGCGAGTTGCCTCAACCTCCCACCCTGCCATAAAAGTCTCCCCCTTACTCTCACAGATACTGTGGAGCACACAACAAGCAGCAATTACAATTGGAATATTGGTTGTGCTGAGATCTAACCAAGTCAGTAAACTGCGCCAGCACCCTTTCAAATGTCCAAAAGCACACTCCACCACCATTCTGCACTTGCTCAGCCTATAGTTGAACTGCTCCTTACTACTGTACAGGGTGCCGGTGTACAGCTTCATGAGCCATGGCATTAAGGGGTAGGCTGGGTCCCTGAGGATAACTATAGGCATTTCAACATCCCCAACAGTAATTTTCTGGTCTGGGAAGTAAGTCCCTTCCTGCAGCTGTTCAAACAGACCAGAGTTCCTGAAGATGCGAGCGTCATACACCTTTCCCGGCCATCCCATGTTGATGTCGGTGAAACGTCCCTTGTGATCCACCAGTGCTTGCAGCACCATGGAAAAGTACCCCTTGCGGTTTATGTACTGGCCACCATGATGTGCTGGGGCCAAGATGGGGATATACGTTCCGTCTATCGCCCCACCGCAGTTAGGGAACCCCAGCGCATTAAAGCCATCCACAGTGGTCTGCACATTTCCCAAAGTCACTACCCTTGATAGCAGCTGGTCAATGATTGCGTTGGCTACTTGCAGCACAGCAGCCCCTACAGTAGATTTGCTCACTCCAAACTGATTCCCGACTGACCAGTAGCTGTCGGGCGTTGCAAACTTCCACAGTGCTATGGCCACTCGCTTCTCAACTGTGAGGGCTGCTCTCATTTTGGTGTCTTTGCACTTCAGGGCAGGGGACAGCAAATCACAAAGTTTCATGAAAGTGGCCCTACGCGTACGAAAGTTTTGCAGCCACTAGGAATCATCCCAGACCTGCAACACTATGTGGGGTCCCACCAGTCTGTGCTTGTTTCCCGGGCCCAGAATCGGCGTTCCACAGCATGAACGTGGCCCAATGCCACCATGATCTCCCAATCGCCACATGCCGTGCATCTAGGAATGTCTGTGTCCACGTCCTCATCAGTATAGTAATCGCACTGTCATCGCTGCCTTGCCCAGTTTTGCAGGTACTGAACATACTGCTGGATAATGCGCGAGGTATTTACAATGGTCAAAACTGCAGCAGAGATCTGAGCGGGCTCCATGTTTGCCATGCAATGGCGCCTGCATGGGTAATCCTTGAAAAAGGGCGCGAAATGAGCTGTTCGGTTCAAGATGGCTGATAAAAGGTGCTAAATTGTTGTCTTCTGTACCTTCCATGGGAGCCCAGGACAGCTTCCACCGCTTTCTCCAGATTGTCTGTACGGCTCTGTTCACGATGGCCGTGAAACAGCAGGGAATTGTTGTCTTCTGTAGCTTCCATGGGAGCCCAGGACAGACAATCTGGAGAAAGCGGCGGAAGCTGTGCGGCTCTATTCACGATGGCCAAGAAACGGCGGGAAATAGTTAGATGAAAGAGTAAATAGAAAGAGGAGAGGACATTCGAAGTGGATTCAACATACCAGGAGACTGGCAGTGCACCGTGCTGCACCGTCTGCTGGCAGCATGGCGGCTGCCGTAGCTTTCACAAAGGGAGAAGCGAGTGACGGCACACACCCAGAAAAACTGACGAGAATGTTTCTGCCCCATCATGCATTGGGAGCTTAACCCACAATTCCAATGGGCAGCAGAGACTGCGGGAACTGTGGGATAGCTACCACAGTGCAACGCTCCGCCATTCAATGCTAGCCTCGGTACTGTGGACGCACTCCGCCGAATTCACGCGCTTTAGTGGGGACACAACATTGAATGTAAACTCGATTCTGGAAATTCGAATAAAATAACTTCATACTGTAGATGTACCCTAAGAAAACCACTTTCCAGGAGACGCATAACAAGCAACACATTGCTAAAGGCTCAAACAGTGGTTCCACAAGTTTTGACACGACCAGGTTCAGGTCCCAAGGAGGAACCGGCTTCCTTACTTGAAGGTATAACCTTTCTAAGCCTTTGAGGAATCTGTAATTTGAAAAAACAGATTGGTTATCCATCTGAGGGTGGAAAGCGGATATTGCTTCCAGGTGTATCTTGACAGAGGAGATTGCTAAGTTTTGCTGTTTCCGGTGCAATACTGAATTTTTTATATGGATTGACGCATCAGCGAGATTCAACATTGGGATGCCCAGACCGAGAACCGCTTTCATTTCAAGAGGTAAGTAGCTCTGGTGGAGGACTTTCTACTACCTAATAGAACCTTACAAACTTGCTCTGAGCAAGTCTGCTCTCTGAGACTGAGCCATGAAGCTTCCAGGCCATCAGATGAAAGGAACTCAGGTGGGAGATCAGGTCTGAGTGCAACAGAAATGGGACTGGAGTCGCCACTGAAACGTCTAGTAGAGTGGCAAATCAGCGTTGGTGGGGCCGTGCCGCGGCTATCACAATACCCCAGGCCTGGTCTCGCTTAATCTTTAGCAGCACTCTGTGCATGAGCAGGATAGGTGGAAAAGCATAACAAAACTGCCCCGTCCAAGACAGCAAGAAGGCACCTGTGATGGAACCCATACTGTGGCCTTGTAGGGAGCAGAACTGCTGACATTTTCTGTTGTACCTGTTTGCAAACAGGTCTATTCAGGGAGTGTCCTGCTGGAAAATGTGTTTGGCCCTACCTTGCCTGTTCATGTAAAACATCGAGGCCATGTTGTCCGTGAGAACCCTGACCACTCTGCCTCCAGGTGCAAGCGGAAGGCCACGTATGTCAGACAAACCGCCCCGAGCTCCTTGACATTTATATGCAGGGCAAGGTCCTGCACGGACAACAGACCTTGGGTCTGAATGTTCCCCACATGGGCTCCCCACCCCAGGTCTGATGCATCGGACACCAGCTCCATTGATGGGGGTCTGCCCCTGAACAGGACCCCTTGGAGCATGTTTCTTGGAGAGGGAGGACCACCATTTTAGGGAGGCGATCATTGGTTCAGGCACAGTGAGGACTTCGTCCATCCTGTCTCTGGACTGGGAGAACACAGAGAGGCCAGAGCTGGAGGAGTTTCATCCTCAGTCTGGCGTGGCGAACCACATATGTGCACACCAACATGTGAGCCAGAAGCTGGACACACATGCTGGCTGTGGTCACGGGGAACCATGTGACTGTGTCGATGAGTCCTTTTAGGGTCTTGAATCTGTCCAGTGGGAAGGAGGTCCTGGCCAATGTCTCGTCCAGGACTGTCCCAGTAACTCTATGCGCTCCACTGGGACTAACATGGACTTGGTGTCATTTACCAACAGGCCCAGAGTGGCGAACGTGGACAGGAGGAGTGCCACGTGATCCCACACCTGCGACCTGGAGCTGTCCTTGACCAGCCAGTCGTCGAGATAGGGGAATATCTGAACCCCACAACGTCTAAGGTAGGTTGCTACCACAGACATGCACTTTGTGAATACCCTGGGAGCAGTGGACAGGCCAAACGGGAGGACTGTAAATTGGTAGTGTTCCTGCCAAACCGTGAAACAAAGGAAACGTCTGTGCCCCTCGAATATATGAATGTGGAAGTACGCATTCTGCAGATCAAGGGCGGCGTACCAGTCCCTGGAGGTGGATGGAGGCCAGAGAGAACATGTGAAACTTGAGCTTTACCATGTACTGGTTTAGGCCTCGGAGGTCCAGAATGGACCTGAGCCCCACTTTGGCCTTCAGGGTAAGGAAGTAGCGGAAGTAGAAACCCTCGTGTCTGAACTCCGCTGGCACCACTTCCACTGCTCCTAGGCCAAGGAGCCGCCCCACCTCCTGCTTGAGCAGGGCCTCGTGAGAGGGGTCCCCCAGGAGGGACAGGGACGGAGGGTGGTTGGGCGGGGTAGAAGTAAACTGGAGGGGGTAGCCCCAGGAGACAGTGTTGAGAACCCATTGGTTCAATGTCAGCCACGACCACTCTGGGAGAAAAGCACACAACCGGCTGGAGAAGGGAAGCTTTATTGTGGGTTGATCCCTGGTAGGAACTGGTAAGTCGCCCCGAGCATCCCGTCAAAACTGACGTTTTCCTGCCTCTTTGCCCTTGGAAGGCCCAGGTTGGGGGGCCAACCGAGACTGTCTCTGAGGGTGTTTCTTATAGTCCCTTGATTTTTTTATAAGGGGGTTCATATTTAGAGTGGGTGGTCTGGATGGGAGCCTGTTGAGGCTTAAACTTGGTCCTGGCCGGAGCTGGGACATAGAGGCCAAGGGTCGTAAGTGTTGTGCGGGAATCTTTCAGGCCGTGCAATTTCACGTCTGTCTGTTCCGCAAACAGGGGCTTGCCATCGAACGGAACGTCCTGCAAGGAGTTCTGCACCTCACTGGATAGCCCAGACAGCAGGAGCCACGATGCCCTCCTCATGGACACCGCGAAGGCCATAGACCTTGCAGCCATATCCACGGCATCCAACGCTGCCTGAAGGGTCACCTTGTCAGCTGCTGTACCCTTTGCCACCAGAGCCTTGAACTCCTTCTCGTCATGTTCCTGGAGGGAGTCCTCAAATTTGGGCAGAGAACCCCACAAATTGAACGGGGAATCGAGAACTGCTCAACGTGGGCCTAGTCTCTCCCCTGGTCTTGCTCCGGTGTCTAGGCGGAAAAGACCTCCTCTTAGCCTTTTTGGCATGCCCCGTGGATGGGGGGCGGTGCCGGCTGGTGGAAGGCACCGAAGGGTCGCCACACACCGCTGCCGCGGTACTCTGTGCCGACTCGGTACCCGGAGCACTGCACCGGAGTCGGGGTCAACGTCAACTCCATGAGAATGGCTCGGAGCCGAATGTCCCTTTCCTTCTTGGTCCGAGGCATGAAAGAGCTGCAAATCTTGCAGCGATTGCTGAGATGGGTTTCCCCAAGACAGCGTAAACAGTCCACATGCAGATCACTTACTGGCATAGAACGCCTGCAAGTGTCTCATGACTTAAAGACCGGGGTATGCCCTGACCTGGGCGCACTAAACTAAACTACTTTAACTACAGGTTCATTCATAGTTAATAGTACAAGAGTTCAAAAGGGAAGCTGCAGCCAAGCTGGAGCAGAGCAGTTCCGACGCACCTTCACTGGTTGCAAGAAGGAACTGAGGGTGGGGGGAGCATGCAGTGCCCCTTATACCGCGCCATAGAGACACCACTCCAGGATAATAATTATACTGCTATAATTCTGTTGATTAATATCCCCACATAGACAAGCCCTGAAATATCCCTAATTTCACCTCTGGCAGGCTATAATGGAATGAAAATTTATCCTAGATATGGTAGCAACTCTTGCCAAGTAAGATATAATTAAATACTTCAGTGCTGAAAGGTCAATTATTGCCACCTCTTGCATTTTACATAGATCTTTCCCTTTATCATCTATATGCTGCTTATTTGTCTTGTCTATATTTCTAGCATAGAAAATAAGTTCACATGCTAATGTTACTATAACCAATTCCAGGGTGGATAAAAATCAATGTTTAAAAAAAAAAAATCTGATTTTATTTAAATCTGATTTTTTTGATAAAATGCTTTTTGAGGAAAAACCCTATCTAAAGATAAAGATATATTATAGCTCAAAGATATCATCATGGAATAGAGATTATAAATTCTAATTCTATAGTATGAGACAATATCGTCATGTAATGTTTAAGAAAAGTTTTGTAAATGAGTTCCAATAGTTCATGGATTAGGGACCCAATCTTATGGGGTTCCAGGGGCTTCTGTATAGATTATTTAGGTTAATCTTTCTATCTACCCAATGGGACTCACTGCTCAGTCTAGAAGATACCATCAGAGATGCTTAGTTTTGCAGTTCTCAAACTGTGGATTTGTGTCTCCAGAGATAACATGCTTGTTAACAGCAAGCAAGCAAGAACGAACAGACGAATTGTCCCTCTGCAAATTTGTGTACATAGTGTCAATCCCTTACCTCTCTTTAAAAGTGCAAAGTTTCAAGAAGTTCAATGAATAGAAGATTGTTGGAGGCGGAATAGAGCTGGACACGGAGAAGTCTGGAGATAAATGTGAGAAGGGAGGGACAGGCAGTAGAAGCAAAAGTGAAACTGTTTGAGCAGCATATTCCAGAGGTCTTTCTGAGTGTGGCCTTCACTGATTTGAGATCTACCATACCATTCTCTCACTAGAAGGGAAAACCTATAATGGCAGCAGGCCATAAAAGAGACCCAGTTTGGGAATATTTTAATGAAGTTCCTCTACCTGTGGGTAAGACAGGCATGTGTGCAAAATGCAAACAGTGCAACGAAGAAATGCAAGGCCCGGTTGCCCAAATGAAACAACATCATGCAAAGTGCTCCTTCTCAGGAGGAAGCTGCATTGAAGATGATGAAAGGAACATCTGAACATGCAGGAGCTTCAGGTTGGTAAACTTTTTTATTTCATACTTCTTAAGTACTGCCTGTCTTCCTTCTGGACTATTCTTGAATTCTCATGTTTGAGAAAAAATATATAGTTGTTACTCTACGTTACTATCATTTTAGATGCAGTTGTGATAAAAAATAAATAGCTGAAATAGGTAGATCTTCCTTTTACAATTTCACCTTTAAAGTAGTACTGAGTACTAAAGTTAGTGAATGCAATGAGTAATACTAAATGAGCAGTATGCTAATAATAATTAAATAACTGCATTGACTTATTTTGTTTAGGAGAATCCATCCTCAACATACAGGATTCTGAAGACTATCCACCTTCAAGATCACCATCGTTTTCTATAGTTTCAGAGTTATCTGCCACTTACAGTGTTTCAGTCACATCATGTATGTCACAATATATTACCTGTAGCAAAAAGAAAAAAAAATCTCCATCATCCAGAAACAACCATAGATAAGTTTGTGATAAGAACCAGCAAATTACAAAAAGGAGGTAATTGATGAAAAAATTGCCCGGTTTGTTTATGCAACCAACTCTCCTTTCTGTATGATTGAGAACCCACACTTCATTAACATGGTTCAGTCATTAAGACCAGGATACAGTCCACACAACAGAGCAGATGTTGCAGGCAAATTGCTGGATAAAGTGTATGAAAGAGAAATTGAGCAGTGTGCAAAAGGCCTAGAGGGTAAAATTGTTAACCTGAGTCTTGACAGGTGGAGCAATGTCCACAGTGATCCTATTGTATGTGCATGTGTGACAACAGAAGGGAATGTCTTCCTTACAGAAACAATTGACGTATCAGGAAATGCACACAGCAGAATACTTATAAGAAGTAGCAGTAAAAGATATAACAAACTGAAAAAAAATTCAAATGTCTAGTATGCAGCTTGGTCACAGACAACGCTGCAAATGTATCCAAGAAGAGAAGAAATTATTTAGAAGAGAGTCCCAAGCTAACAACATCGGTTGCAGTGCTCATTTGATGCACCTTCTAGCCAAAGACTTCAGTGTTTCAGAAATAAAGGCTAATGTTGTGGAAATTGAAAAATACTTCCATAACAATCACTTTGCAGCAGCTGCTCTGAAAAAAGTGGGAGGAATCAAGGAAACTCTCCCACAAGATGTGCGATGGAACTCAGTAGCGGACTGTTTTGAGCACTATACACCTCTACCTTGATAGAACGCTGTCCTCGGGAGCCAAAAAAAAAAAATCTTACAGCGTTATAGGTGAAACCGCGTTATATTGAACTTGCTTTGATCCACTGGAGTGTGCAGCCCCACCCCCCGGAGCACTGCTTTACCGTGTTATATCCAAATTTATGTTATATCGGGTCGCGGTGTATCAAAAATCGCCTAATCTGATGACAGTTTGTGAACAAAAATAGTGAAAAAAAAATAGATGGCACTGTCACAGCCAAAGTTCTCAACATTGGGCATAAGAGAAATGTTGAACACATGCTGAGTACCCTGAAGCCTATTTCTGTAGTCTTGAACAAAATGCAGGGAAATAGTAGTTTTATTGCTGACGCTGTTGAAATTTGGAAGGAACTGAGTGAGATCTTAAAAAGAGAAATATGCAATGACAGAGTTAAATTACAAGTAGTAAAAAAACGAATGGGAAAAACACTAACTCCAGCTCATTTTCTTGCAAATATTCTCGATACTTGGTACCAGGGTCAAATGTTTACTGCTGAAGAAGAGGAGTTGGTTATAACATGGACATCCAGCAATCATCCCTCCATAATGCCAACTATAATAAACTTCAGAGCTAAGGGTGAACCATTCAAGAAATATATGTTTGCTGATGATGTTTTAAAGAAAGTCACACCAGTGAACTGGTGGAAGTCACTTAAGCACTTGGATTCAGAGACTGTTGAAGTGACAATCTCACTTTTAACAGCAGTAGCTTCTTCTGTCAGTGTAGAAAGAATATTTTCTTCCTTTGGATTAATTCATTCCAAACTCAGAAATCGTTGGGAACCTGGAAAATCTTGTTTTTTTTCCAAATTATGAACAAACAGGAAAATGAAGGTGAAGATGACTGAGTTAGCTGCAAAAGCCAATATTTTAAGTTTCTCACGTTGACCTGGCTGACAGTCGATTTAATTTTTGTTTTTGATTTTTTAAATATTTCATTTAACTATTTTAGTTAAAAACAATTTTAACAAAAACAAACCTAATTTTAAAAAACTTGAATGTCTGATTAAACTCAACAATTAATATGCTTGTTGTGTTAAAATATTATATGTTTGCTGTTTAAGAAAAAAATCCAGAAAAAAAAATGTTGTTTTAGTTAAATAAAACAATGTAAATGTTTCTCTGGTGATGTTCTCCTCCTAATACAGCATGGCAAGAAAATCCTCCAAATATTAATGATTAACCTGTTGAATTGGAGATATTTATGAAGTCAAGGGAGGTGAACTATCTGCTTCAATTACCTTTGGTAAATGAAGTAACTAAACAATCCTTCATTTTCTGATATAGCTGTAAAACTAATCTAAAAAGTTTTCAAAATAGTCTTCCTGACTAGTGGTTTAAATCATGATTTAAATCAAATCCACCTTGACTCAGTCTATACATGAACAGGAACTGTGTATTCCACAATTAAACTTGTTCTACAACTACAGCCTTAATTTTTAAAAAGTAGCTCTCTTGCATTCCTGGGTGAGAAGATAACACAGTGTAAGTTTGCATTGAGAGTTGTCTTCCCACGTCTGCAGACCGCCTGAAACAAAGAGCTTAGAAAGGTTTAACATGTGTCATTTATTTCAATGGGGTAATCTCTGAAGCCTGAATAGTGGAAGTTTAAAAACAAAATTATTTCAGCAAAAGTATCCAACCGATGTGTTTACCCCATAACTGAAACCACCCAAGCCTTTTCTTGTGTCAAAAGCCCCAATAATGCCCTCAACACATCTCTCAAAATTCCCAGCTTCCCTTCAATTTCTTGGATACAATTATGAATTGCCAATACAAAAATCTGTGTCACCCAGAAATCTGTGGTGGATTAGCAAAATAAACTGCATTTCTTATTACAAACACAAAAAGGTGTACTGTAATGACTGTATTGTCTTCAGGTTTAATTCAATAAAAATCTCCATTTCAATGAAAATGTTGCAGACTTTCCCATTTGCCTTAGAAACCAGGGTCTTAACACAGAATTTAGACCCAGCACGGCAGAAGGTGCAAAGGGCCTTGTATACAAATTATCCTGCAACAACTGAGAGCTGTCCTTTACATGAAAATTTTTAAGTTTTTATAAAGTCCCTACATATTTAAAGCAAAAATAAAATACCAAAAAAAGCATTTAAAAAAAAAAAAAAAAAAAAAAAACACACACCCAAACACAGATTACTGGACCTTTTAATCTAGTGGAATCTTAATTAGAGGTGTTACAAACTTTGTTTGGCATTATCTACATGTGATATGCCTCATATATTAATGAAGTTACACAAAATTTCTTACAAACTGCATTTAATTAACCTTTCCTGCCTTCCTCAATTTAGGACACAAGCATTGCTTTGCCAGTACTTTATAGCAGCGTGCACTGAAGCATCATCTGTAAGCTTTTACATGAATATTTTTTTATGCAAACTAAGCAGGTACACACACAATGAAACAATACGGACATTCTAAACTATATATGTGTACAAATACAAAAGGGAAACATTTTCAGTTACGTATTTACTTTACAACTTCATGATCCACTTTGTAAGTCACTGTCATATAATAGAATAGTTGAGAAGCTCTGAATGAGTCAATTTAAAGTAGTTGTATTCAAACTGTAGATCATCTACAGTACTTTAAAATAATGCAAGTTACTCATCCATAAAGCAGTAAAAATAAGTTTCTATAAGACTATCATATTGATTGTTTGACAGCTGATCATTAAAGATTGGCCTTCATCATCTACAAACAGAATTGAGAGCCATGTCAGTCTAAACGAGCATAGAACTACTAGGATCATTTAATGTTTATCTTCCCTGAGCTTTGCTACAGGAGTAGACAGGCACACAGTAGTTTTGCTTTTTGCCAGTACCAGTGCAGAAGAGGATAGCTTTATGTTGAGGAAAATTCCCAGGATAAACTCAGTCTACTACTGTATTCTTCTTGCATGACAGGTTCAGAATGACTGTAAAATGTTTTGTGGGACAGAGCAGACCCCCCTCCCCTGAAGGGCTTCATAACAAGCACCAGTACGTCTCTGCTTGTTTTTGCAAAACATGATGGTCTGACGGCCTGTTTGAATGAGGAAAACCTTTTGAGAAAACAGGAAGCTGTTAGTCCTACATGCATCCACTCATCTCAGGTACATTTACATGAAGATGCTGCTCCTGGAGAAACCAAGTTCCTTGAGAGCGGAATATTTGTGTGTGGTTTACCCATTTCAGAATGGACACATGCATCGTCACTACGATTTAGATGGTAGGAATTTGGAAATACATGCCTAATTGCAGTTTGTCCCTGGAGTGTCACCAAGATAGAGAGACCAAAAGGTAATTTATTACCCAGATAAAATGTAAGTCCCTTTCGTGTTTGCTTCCACTTGGACCTTAAGGTCCACTGAGGTTGCCTCACATGAAAATATGGAGGAGATGGATACTCGGAATATAGTTGCAGTCATCAGATCCACCATTTGCAGCATGGTCTTAACTGTCACCTATTAGCTTATGCTTATCCTTTCTATCAGAATGGGGATGTCTTGAATCCTGTCTTGACACAGGAAGGGGTTTAGTTGAGCCATCTCTTGCTCCTACCTACTCCAATTATCTGGTGCGGACAAGCTGAGCCTTTGGATAGTTTAATATCAACTCTTGAATTGTTTAGGAATATGAATTAAGCAACTCTTTCTAATCTCTCCAGCTTTTGTACTCTTGATCCCTAAGAAAGAAATCCTTCTACTACTAGAGTTAGAATTAGAGCAGGTTAAATAACATTTGTAGAATAGGCTACTAGATGATTTCCAAATATTTTCCAATAAATTTCTCTCACACACCTCTACCTATTCACCCAATTCTACAGTTGGACACAATATATTTGAATAATTTGTTCAAAGTTCATTATGATTTTTTTATTACATCAAAGGAGTTTTTCCCCATTATTTGCCCAGCTCTACTTTAAAAAAAAAAAATCTGATTTGATTCTTGGATGTAAAGCGGTTTGCATCATATAGCCCATGGATCTTCCAGCAGAAAAGATGAAGTAAGGAGTTTTCAGTTCTGGTTGCATATAATTTGTTACATAACAAGCAGAATTAGAAACAGCAATGATGTTAGAATGTAAACAAAAGAAATTGATAAATGGTATAAAAAGTGGCATTGCATATTTAACAGTAGCAGGATTCTAATGCATTCTAGGCACCGATCAAAATAATTAAGTGGTAAAAATTAAATAAATGACGACTTACCTTGCAGAGGGAATTCCCCTCTTATTAAGGTCAGCTCTTACTTTCTCTCCTACATGTCTATAAATCTCCACAATTGCCAATAATGCAGCATCTCTCACCTGTGAATGCATATTTAATTAAGATTTTTTTTTTTTAAATTATAGAAGATTATATTTGACATAACACAATGAATAACCAATCTTCCAGTGCCGCTATGACAACCCAACATACAGGTTTACCTCACAAATAGTTGGAAGCATGAGGATGGAAGAGGTGGGTAACAAAAAGTTATTTCAAGGACCTTTCTAGCCTTTCCCCATTCAATTAGCCTACCACACCTGGGATGCGGTCTGGGGTTAATTAGTAGAACCAATTGGGTATGAAGAAGTTGATTCTCCTTTAAAGAGCAACAGGAAGCAGCAAAGAAGGGGGAATGCTTAGAAAGACCACAAAAAGAGAGAGAAAGGCTCCTGCAGAGAGGATCTTGAGACCAGGGAAGTTGCTTCAGTTATTGCGGGGGTTGCGGCTAGAAGTAGCCTGCTAAGGAAGAAAGGACCCTGAAAACCTAGGGAGTTTGAGGCTGTGGCCTGCTTAAAGCTGGGGGAAGGCTTTTGTGTTCAATTTTGAACTCTAAGTTAATAAACCATACCCTAAGCAGGATTGTTTCACTGGACTCTCAAAAGCCAAGAACCCCCGTGAAAGGGGGAAAGGAAAGGAGGGAACTGAGGCCGGGGGGGGGGGGGCGGGACTGGGGGAGGGGTCATCTCAGTACCACTAAAAACAGAAACACTGGAGGGGATGACACAGATATCAAATGGGGGGGGGGGCGAGGGAGGTAATTTCTTCAGAGTCCTACTAAACTAGATCAACAATCCCAAACATTATTCCATATATTCTGATCAAAAAGTGCTGGTTCCTCTGGTTCCAGCTGCTTCTAATCCAGTTGTGCTTTTCACTGTAAAAAGAACCCGACTGCCTGAAAAAGCAGCAAGAAACAAGCAAGAGAGCCTTCCTGCCTCCGCCAACAGCATTACTACAAAGAATCACTGGTAGAGAAAGAATAAGGGGACCAGCCAGTAGAGAAATATATGCAGAGAAGGAGTGGGGGAAGAGAAAGATGGAAGAGAGCCTATCATATTAAAGACAGCTGAAACAAACAATTCCTTAATATTAATACTTTACATGTAATAGTAATGTAATAGTAATGTACTTGGTTCAGGAATGCTATTGATCTGTGAACAGAAAAGCAGGTGGTCCACAACACTCACTTTATTAAGATATGTCCCATACCATGGCTTTTTTTTTTTTTTTTTTTTTTTTTTTTTTAATTAAACAAGTGAGCCACAAAATGCCAGAGCTTCTTTCAGACTTGAAAACAACTCCCTATGCTATTAAGGAGACAGGGATCTAGCCTAACTGAAAGCAGAAGCATATACATTAGATGGAAGACCTATTATCTAGTCCATATCCCATCAAAAAAATTTTTTTTTCCTTACTGTTGTGACGTTGTGCAGTCTATATGGTTTTATAAAAACTTGATAATAAGTCAATATAATGTAACTGAGATAGTTTTAGAGAAAATACGGTAATAAGTGAATGTAAGTAACTGGGATATGCCTCATGCAAAAGGTCTCCTGTAAGGTATCATTACAAAGCTTATAACCTACTGAGTATGATCATCTGATTTGTATGAATGTACCACTCTTGTATCTAAAACTAGAAATATAAAATATAACTCTGAGGGCCTATTGTAATTGTGTAAAGTGTGGACCATTAATGATGGTTTGGAATCTTGATGACTCCCATTGTCTGCAGATGGCTGTATTTACCTGTGAGTCTTCCTGTATATGTGTGTGCTGGCAAGTGAGTAATGAAGTCTTGCAGTGACATGTGATCATGTCACCTGAACTGGAATCCATCTTTAACCTGGTGCTTTTCCAGTGAGGGGGGGTGGAAACCCAGAGAGACAAAGAGTTCCCGCCTTATGCAAAAGATATATAAAGGGGGGAAGAGAACAGAGAAGGGAGAAGCCATCATGAAGAATCCCCTAGCTATCACCTGAGCTGCACCAGGGGAAAGAATTGTGCCCAGGCCTGGAAGGTGTCCAGTCTGAGAAAAACTTACTGAAGCATCTCTGAGGGTGAGATTATCTGTATTCAGTTTGATTAGGCATAGATTTGTGCATTTTATTTTATTTTGCTTGGTGACTTACTTTGTTCTGTCTGTTACTACTTTGAACCACTTAAATCCTACTGTCTGTATTTAATAAAATCACTTTATTTAGTAATTTACTCAGAGTATGTATTAATACCTGGGGGAGCAAACAACTGTGCATATCTCTCTATCAGTGTTATAGAGGGCGAACAATTTATGAGTTTGCCCTGCATAAGCTTTATACAGGGTAAAACGGATTTATCTGGGTTTAGACCCCATTGGGAGTTGGGCATCTGAGTGCTAAAGACAAGCACGCTACTGCGAGCTGTTTTCAGGTAAACTTGCAGCTTTGGGACAAGTGATTCAGACCCTGGATCTGTGTCTGGAGCCAGACGGGAGTGTCTGGCTCAGCAAGACAGGGTGCTGGAGTCCTGAACTGGCAGGGAGAACAGAAGCAGGGGTAGTCTTTGCACATCGGGTGGCAGCTCCCAGGGGGGTTTCTGTGATCTAACCCGTCACAGTTGTATTTTCTAGTGCTCTGCCAAGTCCAATTTTAAACAAACCACAAGTGGGGCTTCAACCACTTCCATCTGAAGGCTATTCGACAGTGCAGATATCACCATTCAGAAATTTTCTCATTTTCATTTTAGCGATCTCTTTGCTTAATTTCATCTCATTACTAGCTGTAGTTAAGGCTATGTTTTTGTCATGGAATCCATGACTTCAGAGATCTCCCCGACAATCTCTGCTTCAGCCCCAGGGGCTGCAGGATTCTGGAGCTGGCAGCCAGCTGGGCCCTGGCAAGGTTCCAGCAACAGGCGACAGAAATGACAGGCAACAGGGGGCCCCCTACAAGGTTCCAGTGGCAGGTGACATACTCCTGAGCGATAGCCTCTCACAGGGAGGGGGATGCCTCGGGCGAGCAGCTGGGGGTGTCCCATTTTCTCTTTGGGAAATATGGTCACCCTGCAGTTCCCAGCCGCTATGGGCGGAGGGGGACCTCCCTGCAGCTTCCAGCTGGGGAAACCATGGAGCCTCAGCAGCAAAAGTCACAGACAGGTCTTGGCTTCTATGAATTTTTGTTTATTACCCGTGACACGTCCGTGACTTTTACTAAAAATAACCATGACAAAAATCTTAGCCTTAGCTATAATCCTTGTACTTCCCTAAATATCTTGCCTCACCTGTCTGCATCCTGCAAGAGGTGTTCATCTTGTACTTGCTATGTTACCTTAGTCAATTGGTCAAGCTATACAAATTTCATTTTAATCTTCTGTCTGAGGTTAATCCTTCCTGCCATTCAATTATTTTTGTTGCTTTTCTCTGAATACGTTCTACAGAAAATGACTATCAAGCAGTGATTTGATTTAAGCTGCTGGAGACAGGAAACAAATGAGATGAGAGAGCCAACAGGCCCCATTGAGGCAGACATACCATAACTGTTCCCCCACAACACTGTGTCCATGTGGCAACACACAAGGCTCAGGGAGAAAAAGCCAACAGGTAAGGCTTGAATAGGTGGAATTAAAAGACAGCATAAAAAAAGATTTATGAAGATTTTTCTTTAAGGACATAACATCAATTTACCATCTTTTTTAAATATCAAAACGCACACTGTACAAGTAATATATAGCAATAAAACCCTTACCTGACTATTGGAGTCTCCAGACAAGATACATAAGTGTGGTACCAACTTGCTGAGGATTAATGGTTGTGCACCATAACTAAAAATAAAAAAAATCAAATCAAGAGAAAAACACTTTTTCCACACCAAAACAGAAGTTTTACTTTGTAGTTTAGCATTGCTAAAGTAAACATTTTCATGGATCCCCAGCTTTTGGTTACACACTTGAAAATATATGTGTGTACACACACACACACACACACACACACACACATTCTTTCAGCTAACGCCAGAAACCTTGGACCAGTCAATTTAGTAAGAGCATTTTTAAATGCAACAGGCATCTTAAAGTATTAAATTGAGATGGAATTAATTAATTCAGAAACAAGCAGGATAGAGTACTAATTTTAATATTTTATGTCTCCATAAAAACAAGATGCTTACATATTTAAGGTTGCAACGAGACACAAACACACTCCTTCTCGGGATCGGTAGTTCTTGTGTTTAAAACCAACAGCAAGACGGTCCCAAATACACTATTAAAACAAAAACAATTGCTTTGAATTACTCATAGCACAATGCAATTCTGTTCACCTTATATAATGAAATCAAAACTTCAACAGAAACTATTGATAAGAATATTCTGAAGTTTTGTTTTGTAAAATGGAGGAATGTTTTGAACAAAAATGAGGTTTGTTTTTTAAAACAGGCTTTACATCATGGAACACTAAGCAACTCCACCCACCTCTCCGCACCATTGGATTATTTACATTAAGCGACAGAAAATATCTCACACCTGAAATATTTCTAAAACAGTTTGTCTTTATATACTCCCAATATTTCACTCTCCTAATTCTATATATTTTGAAATATTTTTCCTTTTGAAACTCAACTGCAAAACCAAAGCAAAACTTTAAAATTTACTACTATGACTTAAGCAAAGGTTTTTCTTTATTTATTTTGTCCAATAGTTTATTTATTTCCTTATCAAAATCTCCTCCCATTCCCCGTTTTTAGTCTCTTCCAGTACTCATTCTTCTACTCTTGCATTAAATTTCTTCTGCATTTCTTCATTTTATATTTTAATTTTTCCCCCCATTCATTTATCCTGGTTCTATTTGCGCTCCAATTCCATTGGTTTCTGCTTCTCAGTATGCTTCTGTGTTGATCTCTCTCCATTTTTTTTTTTTTTAGTATGAATTTCTTACACTAAACAATCCCTCATTTCCTTTCCTGCATGTCATTTTTTCAGTGTCTTTTGTCTGTCTTTATTCATTCCCTTCTCATTTTATCTTTTTTAATTCTCTATTTCCCAGTAGCTCTGGAGCTCTGTATCACCCAGTTAATGCTGCAACTTGGAGCTTACAAAACTCTGGAAATCCAGTGATATTTAAAAGCAAGTACATAGACTCAAACTGCAAGCCCCTTCAGCTGCAATGCTGCAATCATTGAGCAGGCATCTGAGAATAATGTAACCTAGCAACAGCTGCACACTGCCTGAGGAATAACATATTTTTCAGTGTATGCAGCATTCTATAATTTAGCCTCTCCAAGTACTGCAATTCTGATGTAGCATAGTTACACCAAACAGAACACTAGCATACCTATGTAAACTATTAAAATTGTATTGTCTTACTGAAAAAGACAAAGCAACAATGCTAATCAAAAAGAGGTAGTGTAAGAAGGGGTACTACGCTTGATCTTAGCTCATAGAGAGCCGAGAAGCTCTAGATAACATCCTTGTTCATAATTATGTAGCACATTTTAGAATAACTTTTAAAAGGTTATAGATTTAAAAATTTTGATTACAATTTTCACTTGAAAAATTTTACATTTTACAATGTATAAATTGTAAAGAGAACAAACTGCCAAAATAGCACAGATGAACAATAAAGGATAGGCTGGCAAGAAAGAAAACTTCCATCTCCAATTAGCCCATCTTCTAAGGTAAAAGAGAAAATAAGGAAGTCATCTTGCCAGACAGAGAGACAAGAAATAGGCAGAGAAGTAACTGCAAGAGATTTGTAGGGTAGTAAAACAAACATCTTCAAACAGAAATTTAGGATTACTTAAACTACCCCCTCCACTACCACCCATCTCTCCAAAAAGAGACAATCACATGGGTCTCTGAGAAATCTGCTTTCTAGCAATAATTAGCATCTGCTTCTCATATTTGGCTTGCCACACCCATGCATTTACTTGCTGTATTTTTATAATTATGCTACTATATCTTTCCCATGTTTTGTTCTCTATTTTATTGCCTTTCGAGTTTTTGTATTTTATTTACTTTTCAGAAATAAGCATCCTCAACATCTCATTGTAAGAAAAGGTTTACCAGCAAGCAACTCAACTGTTCCTAGGGAACAGGCTATCACAGAAGCGATGAAATGCTCAGTAAGAAATCCATGCGACTAAATCCTTTTTGGTTGAGGATAGGGGACGGAAGGAGTGCAGAAGAGAACTTTGTATTTTAAGGGTTGCTTAAATCACACTAGAATACTTTTTGTTACACAAACAAATTTTCAAAAGTTTTTTCTACTTGTGGATGAGGTTTGTAGATGCAAGCTCCCTGCACATTCATCCCCACATATCTGAACAAACATATGCAGGTTTTAGCAGTTTAAAGTACCTTGCTCTGGTTTGCAAAATTAAGATTCTCCCTATTAATTTCCATATCTAAACTTATAAAGAGGGTTTCCTTGCGAGGGAATTAGTAATAGTTGAGTAACAATAGCATTCCTATTGATAACCCCTGTTCCAAGATTCCTCAATAATACTGCTTAAGCGATAAATCTAGTTAGGCAATTTTCCATTTTTCAGACTTATATTAATAGGAGTCTTACAGAACCACCTAGAAGACCCAACCATAAACAAAGTCCCGTTGTGGTAGGCACTGCACAAACACATAATAAGAGAGAGTCTAAGGCTATGTCTACACTGCATTTCCATCTGTAAAACCTTTGTTGCTCAGAGGTGTGAAAAAACACATCCCGACCAGCAAAAGTTTGACTGATGAAAAGCACCTGTGTAGATAGTGCTCTGTCAGTGGGTGGTGCTCTCCCGCCAACAAAACTACCGCCCCTTGTTGGAGGTGCTTTTATTTTGTGAACAGGAGAGAACTCTCCTGCCGACAAAGAGTGGCTACGCTGTGTACCTTACAGCGACACGGCTGTAGCGGCACAGCCGTGCCACTGTAAGGTGTGCATTGTAGACATAGCTTAAGTAAACAAGACAGGCAAAAGATGGAAAGTATTTTTAGTCCATTTTATACGTGGGGAAATGAAGCTCAGGGAGATTAATGGCTTTGCCCAAGGTCAGACAGGAAGTATGTGGCAGATCCAGTAACCCAGATTTTCTGAGCTGTGATCCAGTGTCAACCACATCCTTATGTGGATGCGGATGTATTATTCACCCTAGGTTTTTAATTAATTTGATTTTGGGAAAGTTGAGGGTCAACCTTATTTCCATTATATTAATTAAAATTCAAGCCCATCTGGAAGTTTCAACCATGTTTAACTTAAAAACTTCTGCCATCTTGATATGAAAACATCCGCTTTTGATTTATATAGAATACATAAATAATGTAAAAACAGTATGCTTAGTGTCAGAGTTATATCTTCAGCTAAAGCAAAACAGTCCAATATAGTTTACACATTAAAACAATGATCCAACTAAAACTTGCACACACACTTAACAACTGACTTCATGGGAATGACTTGTGTTTCAAGTTAAGAGCACATGTAAATATTTGTAAGATCAGAGCCTAACTCTGAATTTCCAGAAGTGGTCATACCATTGGTGGTGCCACCTGGTCCATTAATTTCAATATAAGAGTCTGTGCTTGCTCTCGAACTTGGTCTTTGGCATCTCCCATTCGATCAATCAATGCTAGAAGAACTAGGAAAAAAAAAAGAATTAACAAAATATGTATTAATCAATTTAAGACCACCACATTTATTAGAAATGTTTCTTAAAGAAGAATTAAGCTTTTTCTACTTCAAAAATCAAGACATGATTGAAAACAAATCCAAAATATTTTAAAGAAAGATTTTTCAAAAATAATCATTTAAATGGGTTGCTAACCGGTTTTCTATCACACATGTTTAAGAATAACGTGTTGGACTGGAATTAAGAAGCAAAATGATATCAAAATGACTAAGCCACAGATAATATTTCCCTTCTTGCCAACCATATACATTACTTCAGATTGATCTTCAAAAAGAACGTCAGACAAAGGCTTCTCAGCCTAAACTACTTCTGTAAAGATAAGGCCTTTGTCTGCAGCCAGATTAAATGAGCAGCCAAGCAGCAGCCATTAGCGGAGAAGCAGGACGTCTCATCCTCACAAAAAGAAGAACAGGAGTACTTGTGGCACCTTAGAGACTAACAAATTTATTAGAGCATAAGCTTTCGTGGACTACAGCCCACTCTCACACTTATTATCAAACTGTCTGTACTGGGCTAGCTTGATTATCACTTCAAAAGTTTTTTTTCTCTTAATTAATTGGCCTCTCAGAGTTGGTAAGACAACTCCCACCTGTTTATGCTCTCTGTATGTGTGTGTATATATATATATATCTCCTCAATATATGTTCCATTCTATATGCATCCGAAGAAGTGGGCTGTAGTCCACGAAAGCTTATGCTCTAATAAATTTGTTAGTCTCTAAGGTGCCACATGGACTCCTGTTCTTCTTTTTGCGGATACAGACTAACACGGCTGTTACTCTGAAACCTGTCATCCTCACAGTCCATCTAAATGACGTTAAAACAATGTAATATCAGGCTGTGAAGAAGGAGACCCCGTCCTAATGGCACACACTATCGCCAGATAAAGAAACAAATCTTAAGATGGTTAAAGAAAACTTAGTTTGATAGCATCCTGTCCGTCAAGAAATCACAACCATAACTATTGATGTGAAATCCTCATTTCTTTATTGTTTTGTCATTATGGTCCTCACTTCCCTATTGTTTATCTGTATGGTCTCTGTCTTGTTCTTTAATTGTTTCTGTCTTGTAAGGTAGGATTGGTTAGAGAATTTTGTTACACTATGTTAGGATTGGTTAGTAAAATTTTAGTATAATGATTGGTTAAGGTATAGCTAAAAAGGACTCCAATTTCACTATATAAACTGAGGGTATGTCTACACTACGAAATTAGGTCGAATTTATAGAAGCCGGTTTTATAGAAATCGGTTGTATACAGCCGATTGTGTCTCCCCCCACATAAAATGCTCTAAGTGCATGAAGTCGGCGGGCCGCGTCCACAGTATCGAGGCTAGCGTCGACTTCTTCTTCTGCTTCGCTCTTCTTCACTCTCTTTGCTTTCCTCTCTCTCAACCAACTCTTTTCAGCCTCTGACTCCCTGGCATAGCATAGCCTCCCAGTGTGGCCTGTTGCTAGCTGCATCTTTCCAGCTTGAGATGTCACTGTGGAATGTTTTCAAGTCCCTCTGGCAAACATCCTTCAACCTGAACCTAGGTCAGCCTAGTGGCATTAGAGCACCTGCAAGTTCTCCATACTGGAGATCCTCTGGAATGCGTCCATAGTCCACCCAGTGCAGATGACTATGCTAATGGAGTAAAAAGTCATCTAAAGAGCTAATGACTTGACAGTTTTCTTTTCCAACTCTTGATTTCAGGAACTTGGGTTTCCCACTTCACAGTTAGAACACGATGAAGACAGTAGATGTAGCCGGTGTTTAGCCTTCTCTCATGACTGCTCTAGGAGACCCAAGTCTTGCCATCGTACAGCAGCGTGCTCAAAACGCACATCTGGTAAACCCCTATATCTTGGTGTTCACATTAGTTTTCTGTTATCTCACATTTCTTGGTCAGTTGGCCAAATGGTGGTAGTTGCCTTTCCAATGCAAGAATTAAACTCCCCATCTAGAGATAAGTTAACTAAAACACTTAATCCTAAATAGCAGAACTTGTACACAACTTCTAGCATGGTGTTAGCTATTGAAACTTCTGATGCAGTCAACACATCTTGTACCAGAATCACTCTCTTCTTATGGCTAAAGGCTATGAGTCAGTCACGGAGGTCACAGATTCTGTGATTTTACATGACCTCTGTGACTTCAGCCCCACTATCCCTGCGGGGGCTCGGGCTTCTGTGATTTATTGTTTATTGCCCATGTCCTGTCCATGATTTTTACTAAAAATACCCATGACAAAAATTTTAGCCTTACCAATAGCTAATCCAAATACATCACAAGCTAGCCCAAAACTATTGCAAAGTTTCTGAAGCTCCTGTTTGCTGTGTTCGATGAGCACCCTATCATCCACAAAAAGTTGTCTTATAGCAGGTGTTTTTACTTTGAGTTTTGCTCTTAGACATGCAATGTAGAGTTTTCCATCTCATCTTGTACACCACACTACTAAATTAGAAAGCACAGCAAAGCAGCAGAGAGAAGACTATATGGAGCAGCACTGGTGCCAAAAAACATCCCATTTGACACCACTTTGGATTTTAAAGCAGTCAGACTGATCATCATACTGGACTGTAGCCTTCATGCCAGAATGAGGAGGAATGGGGTGCAACCAATTCTCCATAGCAACTGAAAAAGGCCATTTCTCCAGACCAGGTCAAAAGGCTTTATAAGATATATGAAGGCCAGGTAAAGAGGTTTTCTTTGTTCTTGATGCTTTTCTTGCAGT
This sequence comes from Trachemys scripta elegans, assembly GCF_013100865.1. Classification (NCBI taxonomy): domain Eukaryota; kingdom Metazoa; phylum Chordata; order Testudines; family Emydidae; genus Trachemys; species Trachemys scripta. Next base: position 81,842,063 of record NC_048299.1, read on the forward strand.
TGCCTTAGTGTGAAGGCCACATCTAGAGTAGATCTACTGACATGGAAGCCACACTGACTCTCTGGATATATGCGTTTGGCAAGAACTTGCCGTCTTTTGCGAATGACCCATGAGAATGCCTTGCCAATAACACAGAGAACTTTCTCTGTAATTGTTGCCATTACTTCAACTACCTTTGTTTTTCGACATTATGATGTTGGCATTCTTCATGTTCCATGGTACCACTCCTTCCCTCCAGCAGGCAAGCAAGACATTGTGCATATAGTGCTGCTTCAGAAACAGTGGTTTCATGTAAATAAAGTTTGTGATACTGTTCTATCCAGAGTTCCATCTCCTTGCTCCTGTCAATGATGTCTGCATTAAGAGATTCCAATGAAGCAGTCTTCTTGCTTTCTTTATTCCATCATATATACTTCTTAGATCTCCATTCTCAAAGAACATTTGTTTCTTCTCGCACAGATCAAGCCAGTCTAAGTGAGAACACTGCCTTGCTGTTTGTTGCAATGCGGGCTTGGCCATTCTGAGGTTAGCACGTCTCAGGAGAGGGGTTCATATTGTGGTGGAGATATGCTGCGAGCTTTGCTTTAATAACTGGAAGCATTTCTCCAGAGTATGTGGCAAACCAGACTATTAGCAGTACAGTATTTTCCAAAAGCTAACGTTGCAGATTCATAGATTTTTTTAAATTCAGTGTTCCATGCTGCATCAGCATTCAGGGAAATACAATCAATTACATAGTTTCCCTGAAAAGTAAAGTAAATTGGAGACATGACCTTTGGTCTTTTGTGTATTGATACTAATGCAAGGGCAACAGCTTTGTCTGGTACAATGGAGTTTCCTTAATGAAAGTTTTATTTACAGAATACAAGCGAATGGTCTGTGTCACAGTCTGCACTATGAAAACTGCAAGCATGGAAAACATCCAGGTGTTTTCGGTGGGTGGCAATTAAATCCAATTGGTGCTAGTGTCCAGATGTGGGATCTCTCAACAAGACCTTCCAGTAGTGACCACCTTGGAAGTAGGTGTTGGTAATAAACAGTCCTCAAAGGCTAAAGAGCTCCAGTAGTCTTTGCACACGGTTGTTCATTTTCGCTCCCTCTATGGTGGCCAAGGCATAGCAGCCACATCTCTTGATTTGAGTCTTCTCTAGCGCTGAAGTCTCCCAGTAGATAGTGTCACTCACCTGTGGTAGCTTGCTGATGATACTGTTGAGTTGCTGATCAAACAAATCCTTTAATTCAGAGGTGGATGAAAGTGTTGGAGCACATGTGCTAATGATGTTGTCTCTCTTTAAAAAAAAGAGTTCCCTAGCCTTTTTATACATGCTAAGAAAACTTTTCAAACACAAACTGAAGTTAAATCTCTGCAGTCAAGTCTTCCTATTTTTGCAGAGACTGTGCCAAAGCTATTGCTGCTGCTGCTGCTACTAGCCATAGGGGGTGAGGCAAGATCTTTTATTAGACCAACAGCTGTTGGGGAAATTGACAAGCTTTCCAGCTTACACAGTTCTTCAAGTTTGCCTTCAGCCCAGACCTGAAGGAGAGCTCTGTGCAAGTTCAAGTTTATCTCTCTGACCAACCAAAGCTGGTCAAATAAAAGGTACCCACCTTGTCTCTCTAACATCCTGGGACCAAGAGGGTTACAACAATGCTGCAAACAACAGTGGTAGATGACTGTTACTACTAGAAAGAGGGGAGATTGCCAGCTGGCTCTTCAGCTTGAGCAGCTACTGCTATTCTAAGTACCACGCATGGGAAGAGGGGAGGCTCACTATGTGGTCTCCTGGGTGGCTGATGACAGAGGCCAATACACCTAACCTTCTGCTTGGGAGACTGATCTTGGAAAGGCCACCCCAGTACAAGAGACCTCCAACAACGTAGCAGGGAGCTTCTCACAGGTCTTCAGCCTGCCAGGACATCACTGCTCCTTAGCCTACTGCTCTTCTTTTGGAAAATTGGGCCTGGGACAGGAGGACTGAAATCTCAGCTTCATAACACCTCAGTAGAGGGTAGTATGTGCATAAGGCCTTGTTCCATTGCAGCAGCAGACTCTGTGGGGTAAGCATAAATTCATTTTTGGGGAGGGCACTGTCTAGCATTATTTGGGGGGAAAGAAGGATTTAGTAATGGATGTGGGGGCCTTTGGGAAGACACAGGGTTAGCCAGCACAAGAGGAAGGTCTTCAACCATAAAGTTGATGAGAATGTATCTTACCAGCAGGAGACCAGGAACAAGGGGGGCACAGCACAGGACACAAGTAAATGTCAGCTTTTTGACTAGACGTAGGGCTTTTCTACACTACCTGACGTATCGGCGGGCAGCGATTGAACCAGTGGGGGTCAATTTATTGCATCTAGGATAGACACGATAAATCGACCGCTGAGCGCTCGCCTGTCGACTCCAGTACTCCACCAGAACAAGAAGCGCAAGCAGAGTCAACGGGAGAGCGTCAGCTGTCAACATGCCGCAGTAAGTAGATGTAAGTAAGTCAACTTCAGCTACGCTACTCACAGAGCTGAGGTTGCGTATCTTAGATCAACCCCGCACAGTACTGTAGACAAGCCCTTAAACTATTGCAGAAATATTTCAAGCAATGATGCTGATTAGAATCAAATCAAAAATCTAGAAAGCAATTCAATAAACTTTTTATTTTATGTCATGCCCCGCCCAATGCACTAGGGCAACCAGGGACAGCTGCCAGTGAGCCTGGTGCCTGGCCCAGCGAGTGGGGTTGGGGGCAGTACAGCCATGCCGGAGGAGCTGCTGGCTTGGGACGCTGGCTCCTGGCAGTGGTGGCCTGATAGGCTGCTGCTTTCACCACTGTGGTTCCCAGTAGAGCCTGCAGCGCCGCACATAGAAAATTTATATCTGCAGATATAAATTTTCTATCTGTGCAGGGCTCTACCTATCCTCCACGAACTTATCTAGTTCTTTTTTGAATTCTGTTATAGTTCTGGCCTTCATAACATCCCCTAGCAACAAGTTCCACAGGTCGACTGTACGTTGTGTGAAGTACTTCCTTTTGTGTGTTTTAAACCTGCTGCTTATTAATTTCATTAAGTGAGCCCTAGTTCCTGTGTTATGTGAAGGAGTAAACAACATTTCCTTATTCACTTTCTCTGCACCAGTCAAGAATTTATAGACCTCTACTATATCACCTCTTAGACCAAGATGAAAAGTCCGAGTCTTTTAATCTCTCCTCATATGGAAGCCATTCCATACCCCTAATCATTTTTGCTGCTCTTCTCTATACCTTTTCCAATTCTAATGCATTTTTTTGATATGGAGAGACCAGATCTGCATGCAATATTCAAGATGTGGGCATACCATGGATTTATACAGTGGCATTATGATATTTCTGTCTTCTCTATCCCTTTCCTAATAGTTCCTAACATTGTTAGTTTTGACTGTCGCTGCACGTTGAGTAGATGTTTTCCGAGAACTATCCACAGTGACTCCAAGTTCTCTTTCTTGAGTGGTAACAGCTAATTTATACCCCTTAATTTTGTTCAGAGTTGGGATTATGTTTTATAACGTGCATTACTTTGCCTTTATCCACACTAAATTTCATCTGCTACTATGTTGCCTCATCACCCAATTTTGTGTAACCCCTTTGTAACTTTTCGCAGTCTGCTTTGGACTCAACTATCTTGAGTAATTTTGTATCATCTGCAAATTTTCCACCTTACAGTTTACCCCTTTTTCCACATCATTTATGATTATGTTATACAGCACTGTCCCAGTACAGACTCCTGGGGAATACCACAATTTACCTCTCCATTCTGAAAACTGTCCATTTATTCCTACCCTTTGTTTCCTATCTTTTAGGCAGTTATCGATACATAGGAGGACCTTTCCTCTTATCTGATGACTGCTTATCCTATGACATGCTACAGAAAACTTAAAATACCCAGCATTTGCAGTCTCACTCTCAAGCAAGCAACAACTATATACGGCCTTAAAGGATTATTCTCATCTACTATCCCATAGTAAGCATTTCCTTTTAATTAAAAGTATTAAAACTGTTTTGTTTTTTATCAACATTATGAGTAAAATGTTACCAAGTAGATTTGGTGCCTGGGGTGGTAAAATATATAAATTTTCAAGCTGTTATAATAAAATTAGGTTTTTACACGGTGCTTAAAATGATTTCTGGTTCATTCTGTTTCTCCCTTACTCAGTTTGCAGATTCTTAATGTATTTCATGATAAGTCTTATAAGGCTGCACATGGAATATAACAGAAAATATCATATCACAGCCTCAAGAACAGTTTCAGAAACACAGAAAAGTCTCTTGTAAATTAAAGTTGAAATAATCTAACAGATTCTGGAATGCAAGAGAAGAAATTTATTCAAGGCAGAGCTTCATATTTAATAAGAAAGGTTGGATATCTTAATTAGTCCTCTGTTATTCTTCACTCTCTCCATTCTCCGTGGCAACAACAAAATAATTCCTGACCAGAAATGGTTTCCTAACTATATTTTGATGTTATGTTAGCTCCATATTAACAAATATTGAATTATTAGGTGAGGAAAAGCTGCATTCATGCAGGATATGACTTAGGCTAAGATTTTTAAAAAATGGCTAGTAATTTTGAAAGCCTCAATTTTCTGAGAACATACTCTTTGAAAAATCAGGCCCCTTTCATGAGTCTCAAGTTGGTTACAGAAAAATTGAGGCACCTAGAATCACTAGTTGCTTCTGCACACCTTAGCCTTAGCTTGGATGGTATATTAGAAATCTATAGTCTTCATTAAGGATCGTATATACTCATTCATAAGCCGAATTTTTTTAGTAAAAAAAGGGAAGCACCAGAGAAGGGTATAGAGAGGGAGAAGTGGGACACAGGCCCTCCCCCCAACAGAGGCAGCAAAGGCGGCCGCGCCGGAGCAGGCCGCGCCACCCGGCCCGCCGGAACAAGCCACGGGCAGGCCAGAGACATCCTCCCCAGATAAGGTGGGAAGGGATGGGATAGGGAGAGTGTGGGGGTCCCGGGTGAGGAGTGGGGCCATGTGGGGGGGTGGTCACAGGGGTTACTCCCCTGACCCCTAGCTTCTCCCCCCACAAAAATTTCCCCACCAGTTGCTGTGCCGGCCCATCAGGGTAAGCAGCTGGTGCGCTGGGACACTTTGTTTACTTAGGTTTACCTCCGTGCCTGCGGACGCAAGGTAAACAAACCATATTGGCCCGCCAGCAGCTTATCCTTATGGCCTTGGAGCCAAAGTTTGCTGACCCTTGAATTATAGGGTCGGCTTATGAACGGGTCATAAAATTTTTCCATTTTTACTTATCTATCTTGGTGGGATCGGCTTATAAACGAACCGGCTTATGAGAGAGTATATACATGGTACTCCTACAGCAGTGTTTCCCAAACTTGGGACACCGCTTGTGTAGGGAAAGGCCCTGGCGGGCCAGGACGGTTTGTGTACCTGCCACGTCCACAGGTCCGACCGATCGCGGCTCCCTCTGGCCGCGGTTCGCCGCTCTAGGCCAATGGGAGCTGCTGGAAGCGGCACGGGCCGAGGGACGTACTGACCGCCGCTTCCAGCAGCTCCCATTGGCCTGGAGTGGCAAACCACGGCCAGTGGGAGCCACGATTGGCCGGACCTGCGGACGCGGCAGGTACACAAACCAGCCCGGCCCACCAGGGGCTTTCCCTACATAAGCAGCGTCCCAAGTTTGGGAAACACTGTCCTAGAGGAACATTGTTCTTCTATGCAGCACTGTTCAAAGCCAAAGATCAAATAAGAGTCCCAACATCTGTGACCTGCTGAGATTCTTCAGAACAATGATTGTGGTTAGAAGAAGGGGTAGGAATTAATTTGAGGGATGAGGTTAACAGTCTTGCCTCCTTTTCAAAGCACTATTTTTGTGGAATTTCTCCATACACGTATGCTTCTATTTTTTTGTCCTCTTATGTACCACTCCTTTAAAAATACTTCAATCATTTTTGCAAGCCATGGAATGTGGTGGAAAAAATAGAAATGCATGTTTATGTAATCTCTGGATTTTGTTTTAATCACATCTTCATGAAGTAGGTGTTAAAATACACTAGAGCCCTACACTGTTTCAAAGACAGACACTTCTTAAAAAATGCTGCTTAATTTGCTTCATTTCTCCAGAACATACACCTCTATTCTTATGAATTACCAGGTATCCTTAGACTTCTACAATAATCTCTTTGGTTGTGAAACAGTTCAATCACCTTCAACGGAGGCATTTAAAAAAAAAAAAAAAATCATTTCAGCATTTCATCTCTCTTAAAACTCCCAGATATATCAACATTGATGATAGCTGCAAAGAATGTGTACTATGGTTAATCTGAAAAGAAAAGGTCATCACCTGCACTCACTACAATGCAACACTGTTGCCTAGGAAATGGAATTAGTTACCTTTTACCCTATGGTATACCTCCATACAAAGATTACTAATGTGCAATTCAGGTCATATTAAAATGCCTGTGTTCTAACTACTGTACTTACTGACCTTGGCTAAACCTAATTTATGGGATATAGGTAGCTCATAAAGCTATATAGGTAACCAGGCATTTGTTTTGCTTTCACTCCTCAACAAAACCCTTGTTTATTCTTAAGTGAGCAAATGCCTTAAATGACAGTTATTCCCCTTGCCACACCCATAAAGAGCTACATTCCAATGTAACTGCACAGGCCCATGTTTTGACATGTTATGCTTGGGTAATGTGTTAGTTCAGTTATTACTGGGAGTGTAAGTATCATGCATAGGAACATTCCAATCTTTCAAAAAAAGACAAGACATGAAGTGAGAAAATGCAGGATTTTTTTTTTTTCCGGGCATGCGACAAACCCTTCAATTTCTTATTAAAGAAAATAATATATACCAAAAAAGCAAACTGAAATTTCCAGTTGGGGTAAGGTGGATTTAAAAAATATCCAACACCATTATATAAAAAAGGTAGCAATTTAATCTCAGAATAATGGGACAGAATGGTGCTTAATATAATAAGTGATCATACTTGAGTACATTCAAACTGACACTTTTTTCGACTCAGAATGGCAAACCACAAAGACTACTTCCTGGAGTATATAAATGAAGAAAAAGGAGATGGAGAAGTTAATGGTTTGCATCAGCATTTTCAATTTTCAAAGTAATATTTAAGAGTTGATTGGAAAAGCGCTCTCCATCTCTAATCTGTATGTATGATGAGATCCAGCAAAATCAGATTAAAAGAGGTATATTAGAGAATATATACATTTTCTAAGAAAAAGATTCAGCCATCTTGTCTTCTATTTGGAGATCTTATGCTCCCCTCTCTCCCTTAACATTCTCCTGTCTAGTAATAGGAGCACTCCCTCACCCCCCCACATATCACACTACCAGCCTGAAGTGTAAATCTGCAATACACAACTGGCCACCACCCCACATCATTAACTATGACCATAATAGGCAGTGCCATATCTGTTAAAATTTTACAGCTTTAGTTTGCAGAGAACCATAATTTTGATTCTTTGCCACTGCTTGACCATGGGAGCTTTGGGTTCAGCACAAAGTTTATAGGATAATTTCCTAGTCCTACACCCTCTCAAGTAAGCACTACTGCTATTCATAGAGCCAAGATATGGATTGGAAATATTTTCTTCTAGAACCCAGACTGTTTAAACACAGTATGGTACACCCAAGAGCGTTATTTGACTAGTTCAGGCTTAGTTATGCACAAGTGTGCAAGAAGTTTTTAACACTGAATATACAGTGCAACAACATAGCAGTGTTTTACAGAGAGATGGCTGAAAAGAGAAACTTCTAGGGTAATGTAATCCATATCTCTTTCCTTCTACATTAACAACCACAGAAGTGATTTTGCACATGGATGGACTGGAGAAAAACTGGCTCTTAGTTAAACTTATTTCTCATCAACCTGGCATATAAACAGTGAATACACATAAAAAGCAAAAGTTCTGTCCTCCCCTGGCATTCCCATGGTTCCCCCAGAGCCGATCTCACATGGCAATTTAAGGCCTGGTCTACACAAAGTAGAAGCAGTTTAACTGAAGCTGCAATTAAGTGGAATTAAACAGGTGAAAGTTGAGTTTAGACAAGCTCAACTTGGATAAAATGCACTACAGGTGGGCTGGGGAAACTTACTGGTTTATCAGCATCTACTTATGCAGTTTGCACGGAGCAGATACGCAGGGTTCACAGCTTAAGGTAGAATGGCATTGTTTTTATTTCAACATCAACATAGTAAAATATTTAAATTGTAAGCTCTTCTGAGCAAAGACTTGACATATCTGTTCAACTGTGTACACCAAGAGTACTATATATTATTAAAGTCCAGGTTTAATCCTGAGATGATGGAAAGCAAGGCCTTCTCCAATGAAGATTTATTGCAGCACTCCAGAACACTCCCTAAACATAAGACAAATATATCTGTGACATCTTTCAGGACAAGTTGCAAAATTTAGTAGTTTCTTACATTAGCATGTTTGTTGCCTTATTGTATGATGGAAGGTGTTCGTGCTCTAGGATTTAGAAAGCTGCCTTATTTTTATCACGTTTTCAATTATATTTTAAAGCTCCCAGATGCCTGTACTTATAGGCATATACAAATTAATATTTATACTATTTACTGCTCTGCATTGTCAAAATCAGCACCGAGCTCAAAGTCTTAGCGCAACACTTGAGCGCCTCACCTTCTGGCCCAGAGGTGAGAGCTACCAAGTAAGCTAAACTGACATACAATGTAAATCAGGGTTTAAAAAAGGATTAAAGTTCTGGCAGAAACCTTATGGAGTAATATACTGCTCACCGCCATTGATTTTGCTTGAAAAGCGATTTAATAAAAAAAGGTTTTCTGCATAGATGGAAGTAAAAATAATACAAGGCAAGTAATCCAACAAATTATTTATAATTTTATGAACTCTCCATGAAATTATCTTCCTTCACTATGTTTCTGCTAAAATGACCAGTAGAGAAATGGTTCTGATATTTAAATACAGTATCAACGTTAAGTAAGTTTCAAAGTCAGCAACCCAATGAGTCGAACAGGGTAGTCAGTTCAGACCTCTCAGAATTTTACAGACTTAGGCAGATGTCACTGCACCCATTTGCAATCAATAAATGTTTGGAATTTGTTAAGGGTTTTTGCTTTTTGGTTTTTTTTGGGGGGGGGGGGGGGGGGGGGGGTTGTTTTTTTTTTAAGAAACCTTAAATCCTACAGCACAATTCTACTGCAGGAGATGGATTATGTAGCAAATTCTGTGTCGGCAGAATCATGTTATATATACATGGAACCCTGGTTAAGACATTTTACAAATAGAAACTGCAATTTATTAATACAATTTTAAAGTAATACAGTCAAGTTGTCACAATTTTAGATAATGGAGAACAATAAGCAACTATGTAGCAAGAAATCAATGATAGAAAAAATTCTTGGAATCTTGAAGAATCACAATATAGCGGTCTTAAAATATGAAGGTAAAGTACATACATTAACTTGTCAATATTATGTAAGTATCTGTAAGTCAAACCCTAATGGGGCATATAGGCCCTCATCCTGCAGATACACTCGCACTAAAAAGCATGTGTGTTTACCTGATTAGGGTCATAGTTACTACCAAAAGTTCTCCGCCATGTTTCAGATATAGTTGCTAAAATAAGAATGTTTACTAAGAAAACAGCACTTTTCCTACATTTTTCTTTGAAGGAAAAGGAGAATTGACTAGTACTTCACTCACCAGTTGGTACATAGGATTTAAAGTGTCCTGATAGTCTGTCAACAAAGGCACCTAGGACATCTAATCCAACTAACGCCACCTGTAGAAATAAAAGAAAGTATTAGATGTATATAGTGCGTCACTAGACAGTTCTTTAAAATATATTCTAATCTGTCTATAAATACCTGGACTGGCTACTGATGTAGTCACCCATATTGAACCATCAGATCAATATTCGAATTAGAGAGTTGACAATTATTTTCTAAAGGTTTTATACAAAAAGTGAAAAATTTTATACAATATTTAGGGTTCATCTAGTATGTTTACATAATATGATGCACTTTGGATTTTTCAGTACCTTTTGCATTCTTCAGTCAAAAGGGAGCAATTTTTAGGAATGCAACATTTTCATATTCTCATCTATAATGGATTTGTCTAATTTTTGCATTTGTAATTGACAATGATTTACTTAAAAATCATTTGCTAAAGGAATAACAGATACATCAATTATGTTTCCACATCTGCTACTGACTGTAAGGTTCCTAGCCCTATGATCACTGTAGGTCACGTGACCTCTGGACTAAGGAGGTCATTTTTAAAGGCATTCTGGCCAGCTGTCTAGGCATTTCACTATGCAGTTGAAAGCACATGTGGACATTCTATCTTTAACCATGAAGATCACTTAGTAATATCTTATTGTACTTGCCAGAACTTTCAAATACTTTTAAGCTTATTTCTATTCCTGTTTTCCAATCTTAAAATTAATCACACAATTAAAAAAAAATTAATAGTGATTAATCATGTGATTAAAAAAATTAGCCAAACACTCAGGTATGCCAGGAATAAGGTAAAGCATTAAAATTATAAAATAATTCTCTAACAATCACTTTGCTTCAGCTTCACTGAAGAGAGTAGGATCAAAACTAATTATCCCTCACAATGTCTGATGGAATTCAGTAGTTAACTGTTTTGAGTTATTTAAGAGTTACTGGCCTATCCTGATGACTATTTTTGAAGAAATTCTCTATAAAGTAGCTGGAAGTTTCAGAGTGTGACACACTATCCCAAAGCAACACCCTGGCATCACTATATTCACCGTTGTCATATAATTGTGATGTTTTGTAAAAAGTATACCTTTGAGGTATCATTTTAAAAGTCTTGATCTGTTGAACATGAATATTCTGTTGGACTGTATGTGCCATCATTGTATGTGACGTTATGAAGTTTTGCTGCGTGTATGTTACTGAAATATGTTGTAATATTGGAAAACACCCACAACCAGGCTTTCAGGTACAACAATGGAGAAGCCAGACAGCACTGATGGCCAAATAAGGGGAATTCACACTACCTAGGACTATCTGAGGACCGGTATACAATGAAAACTTCTCAGAGGGAACACAGACAATGGACACTGCTTGACTCACATCACAAAAGATTTTTCGAGCAAGCTGGAAGAACCTATAAAGAAGGAGAAGCGATATCATTTGGCCTCTCTCCTCCCGCAACTCCACACCTGGAAGGCACATCTGGTGGACAAAGATTTGGAATGGCGGAGGTGGTGCCAGACTGGAAAGGAGAATCCTAGCTTGTATTAAGGCACTGTACCAGGGGTAGGCAACCTGCGGTACGCGAGCTGATTTTCAGTGGCATTCACACTGCCCGGGTCCTGGCCACCGGACCGGGGGGCTCTGCATTTTAATTTAATTTTAAATGAAACTTCTTAAATCTTTTAAAAACCTTATTTACTTTACATACAACAATAGTTTAGTTATATATTAAAGACTTATAGAAAGAGACCTTGTAAAATTGTTAAAATGTATTACTGGCATGCGAAATCTTAAATTAGAGTGAATAAATGAAGACTCAGCACATCACTTCTGAAAGGCTGCCAAGCCCTACACTATACCATCAGGGTGAGACATTCCTTGATTCAAATCCTGTCTCGTTTATAGAACTCAGATTGCAATCTTACTTTTATTTCTTAGGTAACCAACTGATTTTTCTGTAGTTAATAAATCTGTTTTATATTTTACCTAAAACAATGTGTTTTGGTTGAAGTGCTTGGGAAAGTGCGTGTAGCATACAAAAGCTGGTGCATGTCCTCTCCACATTGAGGGATGGGCAGATTAAGTAATAAACGTACATTGGTCAGGCTTCTGACCAGGGCAAGATGATCCTGGGCTGGGGAGCTGTGGGAAGTCGCTGGAGTGTCTCTATTGTTGATTCATGAGTGGGTAGGAGAAGGATTCATGTAACTTAGCTGGGTGTATCCCTGCCTGTGGATGGCTGTGTAAGTGCAGCTGCTGGAGAGGTTTGCAGCTAGTCACAACATCACAGTGTGAGAGAGAGCCCAGGTTGGTACACCAGAGGGCTCAGCAGTACCCCAGTTTCAGATTGCACCCTGGGGAACCCATCACACACAGCAAAAGTAGTCAACATCGGACTTAAGTGAAATGTAGAAGATAAGCTTAACATACTGAAACCTGTTTCCAAAGCTTTGGACAATCTGCAGAAATATAGCTGGTGCCATTGTAATTTGGAAAGAATTTTAAGCAACACTGCAGGAAGAAACAGTCAGTGAAGCTAAATTGCAAGCAGTGAAGAAGCAAATGGAACAAGCACTTACCCACCTCATTTTCTTGCCAATATCCGCAACACAAATTACCAGGATAGATGCCTAACTGCTGAAGAGGAAGATGCTATTGTAACATGGACATCTACAATCATCCAATAATCATATCAGCCATAACCATTGTCAAGGTTGGAGTTGAACCATTCAAAAGGTATGTTTGCTGCTGAAGTTTTAAGAAGTCAAGGCACTGAACTGGTGTAAGTAATTTGTTAAGCACCTGGAACCAGATTTTACTGAAGCACTAAACAAGCCTTTGACAGCAGTAGTCTTCTGCAGGTGCAAAGAAAACACTGTCGTGGACATCTAATAGTGAAGATGTAAGGGATGTGGTTTTATTAGGTTGCATCTTTATTAATTTAACCATTCTGGGAACTATCCAGCAATAATTCACACAGTGTCGGTCATGATTCCTTTCTAATTGTTTCCAGCTGGTGAAGAGCTGCTGTCAGCCCTCACACAAACACACAAAACTGGTCCCCAACCTGTTGCTTGAACCCAAAACACCCTCCCCTAAGAGAAAGGGAGTCGTCTCTTCAGAGCACCAGATGTTAGGAGCCCCAAATCCATTACACAGCCTCTTTGCAGGATGCCTTCCACTATAGTCCACTTCCCATTTATCAAGAAACCAGACCCCCCCATGAAATCAGTACCTGCACTGGACAACTCACATGTGCTAAACTATGACAACACTAACATTATCTCCTGATGTACACCAAAGGGTCAGTGAGCTCCTGCGAAGAAGGTGAAAACCAGCCATCCATGCTAATCTGGCAGTGAGAAAAACTTCTCGTCAATCCAAAAAAGGAAACTAGCACATCCTCACCAGACCAAAAAACCAGAGATGGGATGGTGGGTGCTGCTAATTTGGGTGTGACATTGGTTCAAGGTGGAGGAACAGAGTTTATGCACTTTTGCCCAGGCAGACAGGGGGCCAATGGCTTACATGAGTCCCACCAGCCTACCCACCTAGTCAGATAATTACTTCCTACCCTAACCATCCCTAGTCTGCAGCCACACCCAAGAGGGTGACCCCCTAAAGGGGCCACTATATTTCTTTCCCACCAGCTAAGACTTTTCTGCTTTGGAGCAAAATGTTCTGACCTTCAGCTCACAGCTTCTTGTGGTGGACATCATCCAGCTACCATGCCGGCTATCCAACTTGATCTGAACATTGTTCTGTGAGACACAGGCAGGGTGGATAAGATGAAGGGGGCTGTATTGAAATGATCATCAGATCTGAATACCATAACTACCTAGCCTATGTTAGGGCTATAATCATAATCTTCAGTCCTGTGTTTCGTAATAGCTTCCTCAGAACCCTCAGTATCATGGGGATTGGTGGAAAGGCATACAATAAGCTTAGATGTCTGAGGGAAGAGAAGATGTCTGCCAGGGAGCCTGGACTTGCACGCCCTGTGAAATAAAATGTTACACTTGTTCTGGTCTGCAAGGCAAAGAGGTCTATTGATATACATCTCCACTTATGAAACATGTTCTGCAGGACTGTCTTTGAGGGTCACTCATGGTTGCCTGAGAGCTGACTGCTGAGCTGATCTGCCAACATATTCTGAAGACTGGGAAGGTGCAGAGCCACTGGTGTGATCTAATTCAGAATGCACCAATCCCAAAGTCAAAATGGCCTCCTAACAAAGCAGAGACAATCTTGCTGTCTCATCTTTTGGCATAATGCCTTGCTGTGATGATGTTACGTGGATCTGTGGAGTTCAGATGGGAATGCTTTGTATGCCAGGTGGATGGCTTTGAGCTGTAGGTGGATAATAAGGAGAGAGGACCTATGGTTACTTTATGAATCTTGAGTTTGAAGGTGATCTAGATGAACTCCCTATCCTAAATGGAAGTGTGCGTCACCGGCATCTTAGTAAGTACAGGTACTCCATTCCACACTTGAAGAGGGTCTTTCCACCAGTTTTATGAGGAGTTCTTCCTGGTCTGTGAATATCATTGTCCATGTGATGCCTGCTGGATAGACACATGAGTTCAACTGCTCCTGCATGGAACATAGGTGAAGTTTGGCAAATCACATTACATAGGTGTATAAGACCATGCATGCCAAGAGTCTGAGGCATGTTCGCACTAGTGTCTTGGGGTAATCTAAGTTGGTTGATGAGGCTCACTATCATTTGGAATCTTTCTTAGGGTAAACTCACTGATCTGGAATCTAACACTGGCTCCAATGAACTATGCTTTGAATCAGAGTAAGCATGAATGTCTCTGATTTTAAGGCCCAGGACAGTGAGGAGTTGTAAGAGTTCTTGGATCAAGTTGGTGTAGACAAATCTCTGCATTAAGCATCTTCACATAACTTTCATATGACTTTGTATTGTGCCTCTATTTTCATACAACTTTGTATCAGATCCTTATATGAAAACTTTTTATTGAGCCTTGGTATAATGTTAAAAAAAATGTATTTTTGCTAGGAGTAGAATAAGAACTCCCCCACCCCCACCCCCTTTAATCAATTGCCCACTGAATGAATGAGGTGTGAATGAGCAAGACTGTGGAAGGCAAGCAACTCCAGACAGCTGCAATAGTTGGAGAGGGGATGGAAGCCAGACCCAAGAACAATAAAACTTATCAAGTGGGCTCACTAAAGAAGAGCAGACATATTGATGGCCTTGGGGGTTAGAAGCAAGCACCTTCTTTTGAAAACACCCTCTTTGAACAGCATTGGGACAACACCCAGAAAGAAGCTGCACAAAGGACCAACAGACACAGACACAGATTTTGAATCTGGTATAGATTTGCATGAGAGGGAAGCTGCTATAAATGTGAGGTGTCTTGCAGAGGACCCTGGGTCTTGTCTTGTCAACATGGGAGCATCGATCCGGATCGGCAGAATCCCGGCTCCCCCACCTAACTCACCTGGCCAGTGAAGTTATGGGGAGCAACTAATTGGTAACAACAACAAAACGGAGTGTGCTTGTGTGAATGCATGAGTGTAATATATTTGCCTTATTCTCCCTGAAAAGATCCTGTGCAGTACTTTAAGCACAATGTTTTGGTGGAGAATTGCGAAAGGGGGGAGGTACCACGAGCATTTACTGAGTAATGAAACAAACTTTAAGAACATAAGAACGGCCGTACCGAGCCAGACCAAAGGTCCATCTAGCCCAGTATCCTGTCTACCGACAGTGGCCAATGCCAGGTGCCCCAGAGGGAGTGAACCTAACAGGCAATGATCAAGTGATCTCTCTCCTGCCATCCATCTCCACCCTCTGACAAACAGAGGCTAGGGACACCATTCCTTACCCATCCTGGCTAATAGCCATTAATGGACTTAACCTCCATAAATTTATCCAGTTCTCTTTTAAACACTGTTACAGTCCTAGCCTTCACATCCTCCTCTGGTAAGGAATTCCACACCCCTGGTGGCAGAAGGCCAGGTAAAGAGAGGAGGAGAAGTAGCTTTCTTGCTCCCCCAGTTGTAGAGTTGCCAGCATTAGAAAGAAGGGAGGAGAATTAAATTTCTCACTCCAGGAAAAGATATTGATAAGTAAGAGTAAAGAGAATAAGCATTACTATTTAGTCCCAATAGGAGATTGGGTATACTAGAAAATGTTTAAACGTAAGCAGTCTCTTAAGAAGGCTCTCAGAGAGGAGACTGAGAAATTGGCATTTGTAAAAGATGTTACACCTTTTGAACATATCTTGCAAAAATTCAGACACAGCTCTTCACCTGATCAAGCGTTAGCTGATGTCCATACAATTTCAGACCTAGAAGATAAATTGGCTAGGTATTTGTTGATATATAAACCCTCAACTCCAATAAAAAAAAAAGAAGCAACAGATGCAGTTTGGCTTCTATGGAAAACCTGTAATGAGGTATTCCTTCAATTGGCTGAATGTAAAAATGGAAACAAGAAACTGCACCAAGATTTACAAGCCTCTGGTGCAGAAGCAGAGAAATGAAAATGTATGTCCATTAGTACCCAAACACAGTTAGATGCCCTTAAGGATGGGTACAAAGAGTTAAAGCAGCACTCTCATTTGTATTTATATTATATCTGGTGTTTAGTCAACTGTAATGGTTTTAGTTATATTCACCTGATTATGTTTGTTTGTTTGGTTGGTTTGCAACAGATCTGTGCCCTACAACGACAACAACTAATGTAATGATCATAGATCAAGGGGCACAGTGTTGTAGGAGCCGCCCACCTAGTCAGCAGTTCTAAATATAATTTTTCATCACATCATTGTGCTGGTAGTAATCCTGACAGTTATGTTGGCTCTAATGCTCTGCATGTGCTGCTGGATAAAACAGATGTATTCTAAATTGAAACCACAGGCTGAAATCATGACCCCATACATAGCTTTAAAACAGATACAGAAGATTTATATGGTGACCACTCAAGAATTGTTCTTGAGAGGTCAAAAGGGGGACAATGTAGATAAATCTCTGCATTAAGCATCTTCACATAACTTTCATATGACTTTGTATTATGCCTCTATTTTCATACAACTTTGTATCATATCCTTATATAGAAAACTTTGTATTGAGCCTTGGTATAATGTTAAAAAAATGTATTTTTGCTAGGAGTAGAATAAGATC
The DNA here is from genome assembly GCF_013100865.1 of Trachemys scripta elegans. Classification (NCBI taxonomy): domain Eukaryota; kingdom Metazoa; phylum Chordata; order Testudines; family Emydidae; genus Trachemys; species Trachemys scripta. The sequence continues at coordinate 81,858,958 of NC_048299.1, forward strand.
TCCCCCACCCCTCCTTTTAATCAATTGCCCTATTGAATGAATAAGGTGTGAATGAGCAAGGCATGGAAGGCAAGCACCTATAGACAGCTACAGGTGGAGAGGGGATGGAAGCCAGACCCAAGAACATTAAAACTTATCAAGTGGGCTCACTAAAGAAGAGCAGACATATTGATGGCCTTGGGGGTTAGAAGCAAGCACCTTCTTTTGAAAACACCCTCTTTGAACAGCATTGGGACAACACCCAGAAAGAAGCTGCACAAAGGATCAATGGACACAGATTTTCAATCTGATCTAGATTCTGGCTCCAGAAGAGGCACTTCATGCAATGGAGATGAGGCAGAACCAAGGGTTCGATTTTATCAGAGATCTGTAGAGTTTAAGACACGAAAGGACAATTAAATCATCTAGTCTGATCTCCTGTACATCTCACAGTCCATTAAATTTCACCCAGTTACTCCTGTATTGGAGTCCAAAAATTTATGTTTGGCTAAAGTATATCTTCCAGAGAGGCATGCAGTCTTTACATAACTGCGTCTGATCCAATGGTCAATTACCATAATTGCTACAAAACGGTGCCTTATTTTCAGTTAGAATGTGTCTGACTATAGCTTCCAGACATTGGTTCTTGTTGTCTCTCTCTGCTAGATTAAAGAGTCCTTTCATGGGAAGAAAATATTGAGCACCAAGGTACTTACACACTAATCAAGTAACTAAGGAATTTTTTTCAGCCCTCAAATCTTTTTTGTGGCTCTTTTCTGCTACAAATTTGTCAACATGCTTTTTAAAACATGGATACCAGAACTGTCTCACCAATGCCATAAATAAAGACTAAATCTTCTCCCTACTCCTGTTCGCTACACCCGTTCTACATCCAAAGGTAGCATTAGTTTTTTTTGCCATAGAATCAGAGTGGGAACTTGCATTCAGTTGCTTGTTCACTTATAATCCCTAAATCCTTTTCATAGTTCTTGCTTTCCATACCCCATTTTGTAGGTATGGCTGCATTTCTTGTTCCTAAATGTATAACTTTACATTCAGCTGGATTAAAATGCATTTTGTCTGAACGGGTCCAGCTCATCAAGCGATCCATATTGCTCTGTGTGACTGCCTGTCATCATTATTTACCATTCTGCCAATGTTACATAATCTGCAAATTTTATCTTCGCTAACTTTATAGTTATTTCAGATCACAGATGTAGATGATGAATAGCTTCAGATCCCTGTGGATGCCCACTAGAAACACCCTCATTCAATATTTCCCTTTTCACAACTACTTTGAGATGGCAGTTAGCCAGTTCTTTATCTATTTAACTTGTGCTCTATTGATATTGTGTTAACATTTTAATCAGAATATCGTGGGATACTAAGTCAAATGTATTACAAAAGTGTAAGTACCGTATTTTCCGGCGTATAAGACGACTGGGCGTATAAGACGACCCCCAACTTTTCCAGTTAAAATACAGAGTTTGGGATATACTCGCCATATAAGACTACCCCTCTTCCAACGCACACCAAAAAAAAATTAAAAAAACATCAGATTTGATTTCAATATGGTAATTTTAATTCAAATGCTTATGACATGCAGGTACTTAGCAGGAAAACTGTCACTTATAAACATAAGGCTGTTTGTCATCAAACATGTAAACATAAAACAGTGCAAGTGGATTAAACTTTTCCTAATTCACTCTAAATCTGAAAGGAAGGATAAGACAATAAACCCATGGGAGCTGCCATGCTGTTTGTTTTCTAAGCTGTCAACCAAACTGGAACTGATGATGATAGGAGGAAGATAACAAACAAGAGAGAGAGAGAGAGCAAGTGCCGGGCAAGTCCCTGGCGAGTTAGCAACGCCCATCATAACTGCAAGCTACGGTATTTTTACAGGTTTTGCTGGCGTGACAGTTTCCCTTTAAAAGCCTTCAAAATCCTCCTGTTCGTCATCTGATATCATAAGTACATCAATGACATCTTGTGATACATTTGTAAGGCAGTCATCGTATGGATCGAATTCCGTATCAGATGGTGTGGTCTCAGCTTCGGCTTCCTCTTCATCTTGCCACAAGTAGTCGTCCTCCATACCATCTAATGAATTTGATATGCCACACTTCTTGAAAGACTTGATTACTGTTTCTGCATCAATATCATTCCAGGCTTTTATGACAAACTTGCACAAAACATCCAACTGTGGAGCATGCATGTTTCCTCCTTTTGTGAATGACTTTTCGCCGCTAACCATCCATTCATTCCACTGTTCTTGAATGCGATCTTTAAATGGCTTGTTTAGGCACACATCCAGTGGCTTTACCAACGATGTCAATCCTGCAGGAATAACTGCCGCATCTGTGTTTAGTCTTGCAAGCATTTGCTTGGTGCTGGGAGTTAAATGAGCCCTGAACATATCCCACACCAGTAGACTACATTTTTGAATAAGTCCACCTGGTCGCCTGCTCCATACATTATCAAGCCATAGCTTTACCCCTTCTTCATCCATCCAGCCTTTTTCATTCACATGTACAGAACAACCAACAGGGAACTTGAATTTCGGCATTGTTTTTCTTTTAAAAATAATCATTGGTCTCAGTTTGGCGCCATCAGCTGTGCATTCTAGTACCACTGTAAAACTGGACTTCTCATGTCCTGTTGTTTTAATTAAAATTGTTTTTTCACCTTTTTGATGGACAGTTTTATTTCCAACCATATCAAAATTCATTGGAGTTTCATCCATATTTCCAATACTACTTAACGCATAGCCATGTTTAGTGCGCTGTTGTATTACGTATCGATGGAAACTATTTACTTTGCTATCAAGATCTGCAGGTAATTTTGGGGCAATTTTCATCTTTTGCCTCAGTACCATATTATGCCTTCCCATGAATCTAGTACACCAGGATACAGTGGCCTTAAATCTGTTGCTGTGATCTGGGTTAGATTTGGCCCACTGAAGTGCAAACAAATGTATTTTATTTCGTGTCACCACATAACCGTTTTGGCGATGCTCATTCACCATGTCTGCTACATATTTTTCGAGTTCTGGCCAATGTGGAGTGCCTCTTCTTAATGCACACTTACCTCTTGGCATACTCTTTAATGCTTTTTCATTTGCTTTCCAGTCCCGAACCATCTTTTCTGTTACTCCATATTGTCTTGCAGCAGCGCAGTTATTATGTTCCATGGCAAAGTTTACAACTTTAAGTTTGAAACTGGCTTCATATTTCTTTCTTCTTGCTGGTGGAGCCATGATGGGGTTTTGACTGTTGGACATTTGTATACTGTACTGTATGTACTGGTGCTATATTGTATGAACAGGTACAGATACTGGTGCTGTACTGTATGTGGTACCCAGTATACAACAACCAGCCAATCACGGCAAGCGATGTACCTTACCGGCGATTGGCTGGTTGTTGTATACAAAGCCTGCTTGGATTGGTCAGCTCTCCCTGCCTGCCCAGCCCTCCCTGTCTCCAAGAGCGGTAGCGCAAACACGCCTCTTTCACCCGTCTGGCCCGCCCTTGTATCCTATTACCTCCTTCTCTGCCTCTCAGATCTCGCACATGCGCGCCTGCGCCGCTTCACTGCAGTCCTCAGGAGCGAGATCTGAGAGGCAGAGAAGGAGGTAATAGGATACAAGGGCGGGCCAGACGGGTGAAAGAGGCGTGTTTTTCTGGGCACAGCGCCGCTCTCTCTCTTTTTTTCCCTACCCTGGGCATCCCGGACGCCTGCAGCTTGCTCCGCCCTTCACTTACACCTTCCCGGTGAGGCGCCCCCTCACCTCGTCATTGGGCGGGGATGCGGCCGCGGCCGTTTTTGAGCTCCCCCCACCATATGCGGCGACCGCAGATTCTCCAGTCCGGCTCGGAAGTTTCAGCACCCGCCCTATAAGACGACACCCGGCGTATAAGACGACCCCCGACTTTTGAGAAGATTTTCCTGGGTTAAAAAGTAGTCTTATACGCCAGAAAATACAGTATATTACGTCCATGCAGCTACCTTTATCATCAAAACATGAAATCAAGTTTGAAAACACCTATTTTCCGTAAAACTATGTTGACTGGCATTAACTATATTCCTATCATTGAATACTTTATCAGCTTTTCCATCATTTTGCCCAGGATTTATGTCAAGCTAACTAGCCTATAGTTACCTGGGTCATCCTACTTGCCCTTTTTGAATACTGGCACAACATTTACCATTCTTCCAGTCTTCTGAAATTTCCCCCATATTCCAAAATTTATTAAAAATTATCAGACCAAAGACCACAGCCAACTCTTAGGATTCTTTGGTGCAAGTTACCTGGCTCTGCTGATTTAAAAATGTTTATCCCTATTAGATGTTAACTAACATTCTCAATTACTAATGGACTGGAAAGTACTTCATCAAATGATAGTAGTACCTCATCCTGCTTCTTTCCACATACAAGACATATTTACTTAACACTTCTACTTTTTCTGCATCATCATTAGAGCTCCGTGACTTCTGCAGCAGCAAGCGTGGCTGATCTCAGGACAGCCACACCAGCCAGCGGCTCTGGGCGGCCCCCCCAGCCAGCGGCCCTGGGCGGCCCCCCCAGCCAGCGGCCCTGGGCGGCCCCCCCAGCCAGCGGCCCTGGGCATCTGGCTCTGGGGACCATCTGAGCAGCGGCCCATGCGGCTGGCCCAGGGTTGGCAGGAGAAGCCGCAGCTTGGAGGCTCCCAGCAGTGGTCCCGGGACAGCCAAAGCAACCATGGGCTTCCCCCCACCCCAAGATTCAATCAGGGGTACAGTAACTCCTAGCTTAACATTGTACTTATGTTCCTGAAAAATGCTACTTTAAGCAAAACGATGTTAAGCGAATCCTATTTCCCCGAAAGAATTAATGTAAATAGGTTTTTTTCCGCTCAGTTTCACTGCTGCAAGGAAGATGACTAGTGTCTTGGCAATTCCACTCTACTGATGCAGCAGCAACCACACTGAAATTGTGTATCTGTGGTCTCTTGAATCCAACACCTTAACAGTTTATATTCAGTTCACAGATCAAAGGTCATGAAAGGCACACTTAAAATAACTCTGTACTGAAGGATTAAGATTTTTTAAATGCATTCAACATTGAAAGAATCAAGTTGACAGTCCCTTGGAAAATGAATAAAATCATTTTCTCACACAATTAACCTGTGGAATTCATTAACATAGGATGATCATTCAAGCCAAGAGTCTAGTATGATTAAAATAAACTTAAGACAATTAAATGGATAACTTCCACTGCTGCAGCTGATAAAATAAGTATAGAAGACACAAACTCCTCAAGCACAAGGAGAAGATTCTTAATCTTCCTTTAAAGCCTCTCATAGTGACTACCATCATAGATAGGCTACTGGATTAACTGAGCAATTGGACTAGTCCCATATTGCAATTCCCACTACCCCGTGTTGATGTAACATCCTTGTTTTATTTTGTTTTTGAAGGGTGGGGTGGGGTGGGGGGAGAATCCTGCCCTTTGTGTGTATAAAATTCAATGCCAAAGGAGTTATGTGCACTTAGGGAATGCAAAACTGAATCCTAATTAGCCTGCAAGCCTTTTACATTATTAAAGTCTATTAAGCTCTGTAAGAGCCTTATTTGTACAGTATTTGATAATTTAGAATACTACATATTTCTTGCCTTTCCACCAGTCTTAAAGAACAAGGCACCCAGTCATCTTTACATCTAAAGCAAACTGAACATTCTGATGTGAGAGAAAGAAGTTACACTTTGAAAAGAGCATTATTTATCTGTAGCTAATCGTATCTTTTGTGAGCTTTTACAGAGAACACACAGGCAACAAAGACACGCATCACCTCTATCTTAAGTGAGAACTTTTTTTAAATTAACATCCTGCTGAGAAAAATGTAATCAGTTGCTCATCATCCAAATTGAAAGCATTATCTCTTTCAAACCTACCCAATTTTGCTATGCGCCTATATGAAATCTCTACCCCAAATTCAGCAATTTAAGACCAACACCACACAATTGTACTAAATATTCAATAAGGAGCCATCTCTACACTAACATGACCTGTAATAATTGATGTGCTTGTGAAAATAGCTGAAATTGACAGCCTTCAGAGCTCAATCCTAAAAGCAGGTGTAAATGTTATAAAATAATTCACAGATCTGTAACATCTATAAATGCTTAAAAAAACAAGTTTAATTACTGTGCCACCATCACAAACGTACTATTATACTGTACAAACTGTTCCGATATTTGCCTGTTGAGCTGTAATCTTCAGAGAACTATTGAATCAACAGAATTAATTTGAGAGCTACTTCAAAATGACTGGTAAATCAAGTAGTCATAAGTACACAGCAATCAATTTTGTATATGGAACTACCCTCCAAACAAAAACAAAAAACCATTATGCTCACTTAACAGACCTGAGTCCAGCACTATGGAGCAACACTGCCACCAGTTGACTGAAGTGCAAAGCAACTGCAGTTAAATAGTCGCCCAAGTGGACAATATGACCACGTTGCCAATGTTTCTATTGGGTATCCAAAAGCAAAAGAATTGCCCACATTCACTCCACGCATCCAGAATTAGCATTTTCTTGTACGCTTCAGCTAAAAATGCATAAAGAAAAATTTGAAACATGAGTCACCACAGACCTCCAGAAAGATACAACATAACTACTCATATTGGGAAAACTATACAAAAGATAGTATGGATAAACTCACATTTACACTTGGACCCTGAAACAGCAATCACTAGTTAACCCCTATGAAACAGAAAAGATGATACAATACACATTTAGTGAAAGATCACTTGTATGGCCAACAGAAAATAAAGGCAAATATGTACCTGAGTGAATATAGGGTGTATGGAATGGGAGGGGTCAAAAATCAGGATGACATACAATGTGAGAAAACAGGGATGTTTGCTTTTGCTGCCCATAATCAAAAGCCATACCAAAAATAGGTTTCAGAGTAGCAGCCGTGTTAGTCTGTATCCGCAAAAAGAAGAACATGAGTACTTGTGGCACCTTAGAGACTAACAAATTTGTTAGTACTCCTGTTCTTCTTTATACCAAAAATATATGCACCAAAACATCTCTCCATAAAATTACTTTTCGTAATACAATATTTTAAATGACAAATGCTAGTACTATTTTTATCTAACATGAAAGGAGAAAATATGAAACATGAAAAAGCCTGTTACTCTCAACCTCTGCACAACATTCTTACCTTAAAATTACTAGAGTTAACCCATCCTATTAATTCGTCAATCACTTTATCAAGGCGCTGCTGATCCTGCTCCAGGTCAGTGGATCTACTGGGGTCAGCCAGATACTCCAGCAATTCTTGGCCGATTTGCATCCTGCGGCTCACATCTTTCTGCTGTACCTGATCACAGAAATAGTCCATATTGCCAGGCTCCATCGTGGATTTGAACGAAAAAGTTTATTAGACGAAGAATCAAACTGCTTCAATACCAAAAACAAATCACACACATACAAAGTGAGGAGTAGCGTGGGGAGAAGTGCCCAGCTGGAGAAGTAGCCACCAACGTTTCACCTCCAAGTCTTGCCCAGCAGAAAGGAGGTTTTTTTCCCCTCTGTTCTTCTCCCCAAACGAACTCCGCAAGGTGAAATACAAGGCCTTTAACCAAGAAACACACCAACAAAAATCCTTTCAAAAGCATTAAAAAATTAAATCTCCAGTGATTCCCTTGTGAGGCTGCTGGTGACGCAGTCGGGGAGGGGGTATTTGCAGGATCCTCTGATTTCGGGGAGCTGTTTTTTATTCCAGTTTTCTGTGTTTTTCACGATTTCCCTCAAGTTTCGTTTCTCACGAAGTTCCAACCGGGGGCGTCAGCGCCACAGGCACTTTCTGAGGGGATCCCCAGAGGCCGGCGGTGGAGCTGCTGGCGTCTCTCCCCAGCCCGCAGGCCCGGCACGGACCCACCGCCGCCGCTTCTCAGCGCAGTGGGCAGTGGCTCCTTGTTGCCAAACGCAGCCGGAAGCAGCGGCGGGGCCGGAGCGGAACTTTCATGCTCCCTGGCCCGGGGGATGGATGCGGCTCCGCGTCCCCGCTCCGCGGCAGGTCCAAACTTCAGCCGCTCCGGACTCGCTCCGCAGCGGCCCCGGCGCCTCCTCCGCCCGGTCTTCCCTGAGGGGGTGGGGGCAGCAGCCGCGGGACCCGGCGGGTTCGCTCAGTCGCGTCTCCTGGCTGCGGCGGCTCCTCAGTCCTATGGAAGTTGCGTCCCCAGCCCCGGCCCGGCTCAGCCGGCGCCCGCCTCTGGGTGTCACTCACTCTCCGGGCCCCGCCCCGCTCCTCCCCGAGCCGCCACCAGCGCCGTCTCCTCCGCGCGGCCGGGCGGCTCTCAGGGCGCGCGACACTCCCGCGCGCTCCCCTGCGACTGCGGCGGCTCCCAGCACCGAACCCGGCTCGCTCCCCGCGCCGCCGGCCGCCCGCGTGTCCTCCGTCGGCACAAGTCCAACTCACACGCACCTCCGTGCGCGTGCGCGAGATGCAACTCCCCTTCCTGACCTCCCCCTCTTTTCCCGCCTCACGCTGCAGCGTGCGCGCGCGCTCCGTCCTCTCCCCTACTCTCGCTGCAGGGCGCACGCTTGGTCCTGCGGCTCCACCTTTACAGGCGTCAGCAGGCGCAGGCGCTTGTCGGCTGTTCGGCCACCACCTCCCCAGTATAGCGGGTAGGGTCCTTCTCTCTCTTTAGCTGCCTCCACAGGGCCTGTGTACAGCGCTTTTCCTAAATAATCAGTGGGCAGGCTGAGTCGGGGAAGAGAGAAACAGCGGAGGATAAAGCATGCTGGAACCAGATGAAACGCTCTGAAAGCGGCCGTGGCTCTCAGGCAATGCAGGAGACACGCCTTAGGAGGGGTCCTGTTGCTGCTACTGCTGCTTTGAAAGCCCCCGCGCGCAGCTAGCTTACATGCAGTAGTGGTGCTATTATTGCTGCAGTCCCCTGGGGCCGGGCGGAGGCGTGTTAAGAGAGCGGCGCACGCCAGCGAAAGCAGGGCGGAGACAGGCCCCTGTGAGCTAACGCGGGACCCAGGGATATCCGTTTGCATGAGCAGAGGGTCCCTCGAGAGGCGGGTTGAGTGAGCAGCAGTGGGAGCGCTCGGGCAGCCCTGCTGCCGGCTCGGCGGAAACGTTCTCCATCTGCAAAGCCAAAGTCATGCAGCGCTGGAGGGGGAGGGGTCAAATGGGGTCCAGACAGGTCCCTGAGCCCAGAACGGAGAGACCCGCCCCACCACCGCCACCCTGGCTACTAGCAGCATTGCCGGCTTGGGGGAAAGAAACTACAAGGAAGAATCTGGGCCAGCCCTGGTGCAGGAGCAGTTCAAGCAGGGAGGCGATACTGATGTTTTATGTATGCAGTGCACTTGTAGCCCTGGCAGTCCCCAGGATATTAGAGAGAGTAGCTGGGTGAGGTAATATTTGTCCAAGAAAAGCTATTACCTCACCTTGTCTCACTGGTGTTTTATATCAAACAGATTGCAGGGCTCTCTGCAGTTTTCACAGGAACTCTCTTCCCGGTGCTGATTGGCTGTTTGCGCTCATCCCCTCCCTGTGTCGTTCTTTCCATCCAGCCATTTTCAAACTTCCTTGCACCGCTACCCCCTTCTGACAACAAAAATGACTACATGACTCCAGGAGGGGAGACCCACTGCTGCAGGCAGCATGTGGAAGCCCAAGGGCTTGCCTTCAGCTGGTGGACAGGGGGAAGGGGGCTTGCGTATCCTGACCCCTGTTACCCAGATCTGAAGCCTTTGGGATTTGGCTTCAGCTCTGGGCAGTGAGGCTCAGGCTTCTGTTGCAGAGCTGGGTCCAAGAAAGTCTAATGTCACCCCTGGTGACCCCATTAAATAGGGTGACCAGACGTCCCGATATTTAGGTGTTTGTCCTGTGTCCCGACCGATCTTTGGATATTGTCCGCCGGCAGCACTTGGCTTTTTTTTTTCCCCTCCACCGGCTGACCCCTCTCCCCCAGCGTGTCCCAATATTTTCTTCCTCTCATCTGGTCACCCTACCATTAAAACAGGATCTCAACTCACCGTTTGAGAGCCGATAGCTAGTTCCCTCCCAAAAGAACCCCACTGAAAGACAGTGGCAATTTTTTATTGGGCGGGAGGGGTGAGCATTAAAAAGTAATAAAATAAGAGCTGTTGCATATTGTTTTAATGAGTAGGTTTGTACCATGACTAAACTTGTCCACTTTAATAAAGTGAGATAAATGAGCTTCTGTTCCAAGCTCCGTGTTTCCTTTATTTATTAATGCAAACCATAGACATCCCCAACCTCTAGTTGTCTAGATTGAAGGACACCCCCCAAAAAAAGGTAGGAATTAACATGACATTTGGTGTCATCACATAGTTCACGCTAGTTATGGGTTCATTCCTATCCCCTCTCTTTTGTCTGTCTTGTCTACTTCTATTGTACATTCTTTGGGGCAGAGGCTGCCTCTTAGTTTATTTTTGTACAATGCCTAGCACAGGGCCGGCTTTAGCAAGAGCGGGGCCCGATTCCTGGGGGCGGGGATTGAAAGCCCTGCCCCCAGGAATTGGGCCCCGCTCCAGCCGGGGTCGAGGGGATTGGGTCTGGGCCGGAGCCGCTGGGGCCGGGTCCAGGGGTGCTCGGCCAGCACGCTCGGCCGGGGCCAGCGCCCGAGCCGGGCCGGAGCCGCTCGGGCCAGGGCCAGGGGTGCTCGGCCGGGGCAGGGCCCGGGCTGGAGCTGCGGGGCCAGGGCCGGGCCGGTGCACTCGGTCGGAACCGGGGCCAGCGCCCAAGCCGGGCCGGAGCTGCTCAGGCTGGGGGTGCTCGGCCAGCGCCGGGGCCAGGGCAACGCGCTCGGCCAGAACTGGAGCCGGCACCCTGTGGCCCGAGCCGACCTGGCCCGGAGCAGCTCGGGCCGGGGGTGCTTGGCCGGGGCCGGGCCGGGGCTGGGCCAGCGTGCTCAGCCGGAGCCGCGGGGCCGAGGCCAGGCCGGCACCCCGGGGCCTGAGCCGGAGCCAGAGCCGCCAGGGCCGGGATTGCTTGGCCGGAGCCGGACTGGGCTGCGCCTCACCAGATCCCTCCTCACGCCCCCCCACCCCACCCCAGTTTACCTGCTGCCGCCTGCCCCTGCTTGTTTTCAGACTTCCCGCGAACATCTGATTTGTGGGAAGCAGGGGATGGGGAGGAGCAGGGGGCGGAGCGTTCAGGGGAGGGGAGGAGGGGGAAGTGATCTGGGGTCGGGGTGGACAGCTGCGGGGCCCTCTTAGGCGCGGGGCCCAATTCAGCGGAATCGGCTGAATCAGCCTAAAGCCGGCCCTGGCCTAGCACAATGGGTCCTCTGTTCTTGGTTGATTGCTAAGCACTAGCACAGAAGTGGGCAAACTTTTTGGCTCGAGGGCCACATTGGGGTTGCGAAACTGTATGGAGGGCCGGGTAGGGAAAGCTGTGCCTCCCCAAACAGCCTGGCCCCTGCCCCCATCTGCCCCCTCCCACTTTCTGCCCTGACTGCCCCCTCAGAACCCTCAATCCATCCAACCCCTCCTGCTCCTTGTTCTCTGACCGCCCCCTCGCAGGATCCCAATCCCTATCCAACCCCCCCGCTCCCTGTCCTGACTGCCCCAATGCCTATCCACACCCCTGCCCCCAGACAGCCTTCCCCATCCCCTGACTGCCCCCTCCTGGAACCCCCCTGCTCCCAATCGCCCCCCTGGGACCCTACCTGTTATCCAATCCCCTCTGCTGCCCTGCCCTCTATCCAAACCCCCGCCCCCTGACAGGCCCCCTGGGACTCCCAAGCCTATCCAACGCCCCCTGCTCCCTTCCCCAGGTAGGAGCAGGATTTTATAATTGTACTATGAGAACTAATGTGTGATTTGATTTTATCCTGTCAGCCACCCTTTTTGAATAGCAGAAAGGAATGGCAGACCAGAACAATCCTTATGACTGATTATGGTCACCCTTTTGTTTTAGGATAAGTTATAATGTCTACTATGGTTTCCTATATGTATTACAAATTAGGCACTCTAGTTAAATATACATTTCTTTGTTTTAAGGTTTTAGTAAGTAAGGCTACGTCTACACTACGGGGGGGGATCGATTTCAGATACGCAAATTCAGCTACAGGAATAGCGTAGCTGAATTCAACGTATCTGATCCAACTTACCCCGCTGTGAGGATGGCGGCAAATCGACCGCCGCAGCTCCCCTGTCAACGGTGCTTACTCCTACCTGGGCTGGTGGAGTACATGCGACGATTCGGGGATTGATTTCTACCCGCCGATCCAGGCGGGTAGTGAAGACAAGCCCTAAGAGACAGGCTCTTGTATTGTATCTATGTTAAGCAGATTAGAGGAATGTTGAGGGCCTGAAGTCCCAATGTGAATTGTTTTAGTTATAAGATTTAGCAAGGCTTGATTTACAATGTATTCTGCTGAATATAAAATGCTGTCTGTATACCTTTGAAGGTTTCTGTAGGAGATTGTTTGTGTGAATGAGGAATGCATGCATCAGGAAAAGATAAGATGTAAAAGCCATCACAAATGTCCAGGTGGTCAAGAAAAAGTGAGAGACTTGGAAAAACCAGGAGACAATCAGAAAGCATGCATTGTATCTGATGCTAAACATGTTAGCAGCATTGACGACCTCAGGTGAGGCAAGCATCCCCAAAGGCGAGACAAGAAATAGGAGATAACGATGGGAAGCCCGACAATAACCATCAAATGATAACAGCAGAGAACCCCAAGATTAACACCACTTAAGGACTAATGATTACAGGATGACATTGCAAAATGCATGGACTCAAATGGGAATTTACAACTATAAAGCTGGGGTGTTTTGCCATGGAACTCTGGGTTCAGTTCTGCAAAGTCTCGGAGCATCGGATCGCGACTGATAGAGCCCAGTCCATACTCGTGTTCAATCTAACTGGCCATTAGATTGACTCGAGCTACAAGAGACTGGTAACTATAAACATCAACTGGCAGGTAGGGGTGTGTGTGTATCTGTGTCTGAAAAGCATATGCTAACTGTTGTCTTTTCAATAAATGCAGCATATTTGCCTTTTCTCCTTGAAAAGATCCCGTGTGCTTTGTATAGCATAACACCCTGACTGCCCCCCGGGACTCCCTGCCTCTTATCCAACGCCTCCGCCCCCTTACCATGCTGCTCAGAGCGGCAGGAGCTCGCAGCCCTGCTGCTCGACCGGAGCCAGCCACGCAGCCCAGCAGGAGCAGCAGGCCAGAGTACTGGCGGCGCACTGAGGCTGCAGGGGAGTGGGGACAGCAGGGGAAGGGCTGGGGGCTAGCCTCCCCAGCCGGGAGCTCAAGGGCCAGGTTTACAGTGGCGCCAGGCCCATGCTCAGAAGGAGCCCCAGCCCGCTCTGCTTGCACTGCACCCTGAGATAGGGTGACCAGATAGGAACTGTGAAAAAACGGGACAGGGTGCGGGGTAATAGGCGCCTATATAAGAAAAAGTCCCAAAAACTGGGACTGTCCCTTTAAAAAATGGGACATCTGGTCACCCTAGCCCTGAGACCCCACCAACCCAACTGGCTCCCCCCACCCCGCCCACCACTTGCTCCTCTCAGCCTGCCTACCGAAGGCTCCTCTTCACCCCTGGCCCCACCCACTGGCTTCTCTCTGCCCCCTGGCCAAACCCCAGTGCACCTCTGGCTCTGGGCAGTCTCTGCTTTCCACCACCGGTGGGGTCCCACCTCTCTCCCTGGAACTGAGCTGCTTGGGACTGGTGCAGAAGCCTGGCCAGTCTCAGCCAGTTGGGGCAGGGGGTACAGTGTGGGGGGCTTGGCTGGGCACCTCCAGGCAAGTGGATCCTGAGGAAGGCTGGCTGGGGCAGGCTCTGGCCTGGCTGATCGCACCACTTCCGGGGCCAGAGTGATTTTCCGCCCCGGGAACTGCACTGGCAGCTCAGCCCAGCAGACAGTCACCTCCCAGCAGGGTCCGTGAATGCAGCCAGAAGGCAGGGCATGGAGGAGGGGGTGTCTGGAGTGTGGGTGGGGATGCTGCGCTGTGAAGGAGTGAGGAAGATCTGTGTGCTGGGGCACTAAGGAGTGGTGGTTCTGTGTGGGGTGCTGAGCAGTTGTGGGGCTGTGAGTAGGGAGTGCTGGGCAGAGCTGGTGTTGTGCAGGGCGCTGTGCATTTGTGGCGGGGTCAGGGGGGCTGTGGCCATAGGGAATTGGAGGGTTGTTCCAGTGTTGGATGGGGCTTTGTGGTGTGGCATGGGCCCATCCCCGAGGGGAAAGGGCATGCTGGCAGCACAGGGCTGGGCAGGCCACTGTGCATCTGGCAACTGCTGGTTTGTAAATAGTGCCCTCACACTGGGCTGGGCGGAGCAGGGCTGCCCCTGCCATGCCATGCCATGTCCCTGGCTGGCCCCTTACTCCAGGGACCCACACACACACCATGCTCCACTGCCCCCATGGGGGCCCACAAATATGTTTGGCGCCAGACCCACAAAAGGTTTATGGCAGGCGGTCCCACGGGCCGGATGTGGCCTGCGAGCCATAGTTTGCCCATCTCTGCACTAGCCTCATAAACATCAAAATAGATACGTTCATTTGTTTAAAGCAGATAGTCTTTTCAAATTTAAAATTACAATGATCCCCCCCCCCCATCATGATAGTTTCACAGTTTCATGTCCCCACATCCACATAGGCTTTAAATAGCACCTAATTTGGGTGTTTGCTATCCTAGCTGTGGAGTTTGCATCAGATAAGATTAACTAGGTTATGAAAACTTTTAGTGCAGTTTTTAAATTGCTTTTATTGTAAATGGGTCTTGAGAGACTAATTGATAGGCATATCTTATCAGTGGATAAAATAAATACACAAGAAAAAAAAAACAGCTCTTGAGCTAGAATATTCCTCAGTGCAGTACTTTGGAGTTGTGAAGTTCTATAATGCTGCAAGTAATAAAGTAAGTAAAACTAGTACATTCCTTATTTTTTCCAGATGTATTAAAAGATTAGCTGATTAGATTTTGCTTCATTTTCCAAAAATGCACTGTTGGGCTACCAATACTTGTAGAACGTTTCAGTCCATCAGCCAAATTTTTGGAAAAAGCAGAGTTTGAAACTCAACTTTCATTATATTCTTACAGGAACTAAGTGGTTTTCATGGCTGAAAGTATTAGCTTGCCTCCCAAGAGAAGCCTTCTGTGTTCAGTTCAGGGATTGTCATATTTGAACTGGAATCTGCCTTTTGATATGCAAACATGCCGGGTAGCTTTTTTAGAAAACACTTGTCCCAAGCACTTGAGTTCACGATCAAATTCTCAGTCAGTCTTTCTTTTGGATTGAAGGTATGGGTAAAGTACATTATTACATCATGTCAATATTTACATATTCATTGTTCAATGTAAATATTGCTGTACGTCATGTTGTTTACTGTGAGAAAAAGGTTTGTAGAGTTTGTCAAGACCATGATAATTTCTGGCCTGTACATATGCACACTCTTTTAGACAATGATTCATTATGAATTGCTATTCTTAAGTTTTATAACCAATCCAAAAATATTTCCTTAACAAAAATGTGATGTCTTTGCTTCCTGAGCACTCTTCCATAATGCTGTGCGGAAATGCATATTGTAGTACATCAACAAAATATTATTACTGAATTTTCAAACATTAAACTTAAAGCCTCTAAACTTTTGATTAAAACATTTTTATTGAGTTCTACAAACTTTTTAAATATAGGTACTATATTTAAATTATCATCATTAGTAATTACACTTTATAGTCTAATGCCTCTATTCCAACAGATCTAAGCGCTGCAAAAAAGATCCAAAATTCTGCAGACATCTTGTTATGCTTATAAGAAGCACACGGGATCTTTTTCAGGGGACGATACAACAGTTAGCATATCCATTCAAACACACACACACACACCCCGATGTTATAGTTACCCAATCCAGAATCCGGATCAATCTAGTGGCCAGCTAGGTTGATCACAGGTATAGAGGAGCCGGGTTCTGTCAGTCACGACACGATGCTCCAGCGAAGTCTTGGCAGGATGAACCCAAAGTTTCATGGCAAGGCACCCTGTTTATATAGTGATTTTCCTTCATTGGGACCAATGAGTTTTGCACCGTCATGCTGTAATCAATCATTGTTTGATGAATGCTTGTTTTCTTAAATTGTTTTTCTCATCCTTTATCTTGTTTTTTCATCAAGTCTTTCAGGGAGTTATCCCACGCTGGTTTTGATCACAGCTATCTTGTCCCCATTGATAGGTGCCTGTCTCATCTTTAGAGTCGTCAATCTGCCTCCCTCTGACATTTCAATAGGGGCGTGTTGCAGCCTCCTGGTGCCTCCCCACTTGCATACTTCAAGCCAGCTCGGTGTCCTGCAGCTGGTTCGCTTCTGAACCGCACCCAGGGACCAACTGTACACGCTTGTGCTCCACACGTTGCATTTCCTCACCCTCGTGTCCCGCCCCGACACCAAATGGCGGGACTACTTACCACCCGTGGAGGGTGAGGAGCCCTGGTGGGCCAGCTTCTATTCCACCCTGGTCCCACAGCCCGCCGGGGACATTGGTTGGCGGCTCCTTCATGGGGCCGTGAGCACAGTCATGTACCTAGCACGGTTCACCCCCATTCCCGAGGCCTGCCCTGTCTACGGCATGCGGGAGAACCTGGCACACGCCTACCTTGAATGCACCAAATTGCAGCCCCTATTCCGGCTCCTTCAGAACCTCTTGCTGAGGTTGTGGCTGCACTTTTCCCCACACTTGTTCATTTTCGCACACCCTGTCCGTGGCCCCACAAAGTCATGAGACCTCCTCGTCAACCACTTCTGGCCCTAGCCAAGGTCGCCATTTATAAAGCCAGGAGGAGGATGCTAGCCAAGGGGGTGTTCTGCGACTGTGGGGCCTATTTCCGGTCTTCCCTAGTGTTACACCTATGGGCAGAGTTCCACTGGGCAGCGTCCGCTGGCTCCCGAGACACCTTTGAGGATCAGTAGGCGCTGTCCGGGGTCCTCTGCTTGGTGTCCCCATCTGATACCCTTGTTTTGAACCTCTGACCAGCACTCCCGACCCTGTTTTTCATTAGTTGTCCTCTGTCTTCATTTGGAACCCAGGTCCAGTGGTCCCTCCCACTAGGCTGGGGGAGGGGCCTGTAGAAGTGGACAGGCACAAGCATTGCAAGCCCACCTCCCAGGATTTCCAGTAAGGCCTCCTGGCACCCTTACATCGGTCTCCGGTGCTCCCTAAAACATCTGGTTCAGTGACGGCCTTCACATTTATCTCTCAACACCCATTCCTCATTCACACACAAAACAGAATTAATTTACACAAAACATTTTGAACAGGAACATCAAATTCCAATGCAGAAGCCTTCATTCTAAATTATACAAAATACAAACATAAAATCCTACTACTACAATCTGAGGGGTGAAAGGCAGGAGCCAGTCAGTAGTCACTATGAGGCATAGCATTAGGGGTAGTTAAATCAAGGACTCCAGCAAAATCCCTATGCTTGCAAAAAGTATCATGGAATCTTTAACATCTCTATCAGTGGTTCTCAAACTTTTTTCCCCCCATGGACCGCTTGAAAATTGCTGAGGGTCTCTGCAGACCACTTAATGATCTTTCCAAATGTTATTTGTACCATTAGCTAACTATTGTAAAGCGCTTTGGAGCTGGGGAAAGATGCCTCTTTCTCTGGCTGCTGCAGCCCTACACATTCCAAATTCCCCCCACCCCCTCTTCTCACCCACTGCCCCCTCCTAGCTACACTATTCCCCCCACACACACACACACACACCCATCACCACCTCACCTTACATGTGCATCTTCTCCAAGGTCCAGGCACCTAATTAGTGGATCCACTCCTACGCGGCTCCACTAATTAGGTGGGTGGCCCTTCATTGTCTAGTGTGCAGCCACCCAGGCACGCACCTTAGAGAGAACTATCTGCAGACCACCTGAATGGAGCTCATGGACCACCCACAGTTTGAGAACCTCTGATCTATACAAAACATTCAGGATGTTAGTTTTTAAGGTCTTGCATACCTCATTTGCACATGATATGACTAAAAGTGATATGGGATTATATATTCTTAATTATGTATCTGCTGTTTTCTGAAACCAATCAGTGTGCATTGGCATGCATGATACTGATACTTATGCAGTTCTTGAAACGTAGTAGAGAGATTTATCCAACACGACCAAGTCTCCCCATTGCTGAGAAATAAGAGTGGGGGGGGGGAAGAGTGTGTGTAATTAGTTTTGTGGGCCAATACCATCGCTTTACTTGCAAATCAAACATTATACAGGGGCCAGTTTCTGCAACCCTTGCTCACCTGAGTAATATTTACAGGAGCAGTACTGTTTGAGAAAGGATTACTCAGGTGAGCATAGGTTGCAGGATCAGTCCTAAAGAGAGAAAAAAAGGTTTTTGCTCTAATTCTATTGTCGAAGCAATATATATAATAAATTTAACATGATCTTGCTTTAATCATTGTGTGCATTAACATCTTGCAATGAATTTAAGATGACAGAGAATTCTTTGGGACTTAGATAACTTTAATATTCTTTTCCTTGGCACTTTCAACCAAGGGAGCAGCTCAGACAACAGATCCGGAGCCCTTCTTTAATTTATCTGGCTGCATGAGAGCTCCCTCTACTGGCTACTGTGACTGTACAACTTTACAGCCTCTACAGAAAAATGAGGGCAGAATTTGACCTGCACAGTCTATTACTGGTGTTGATGTGGGAGAATGAATGAACCCAGTCAGAGTTTACAGGGCTGGCAGTTGAAAGAAAAATAATCTTTTTGCTTGTAAATGCCTCATTTGACATGGAAACAGCCAATAAATATGGAATCCCACGGCATTCAATGAGGTTTCACAAAAGTGCAGTTAGTCAGTCTTGTAACTGGAATTTAGTCAACAACTCTGTGCACAAGATTGTATTATTTAATACAAATATTGCATTAGTCCCTAGAGGTCAACTAGATCATGGACCCATTTTACTAGGTGCACCACAAACATAGTAAATTAAACATCTCTGCCCTAAAGAGCTTAGTATCCAGCTCACACTTTCAGCTAGGTTGGCTCTGCAGAACAAACAGGAGCTAATTGCAGTAAAAACCTATTTTGTCATGGACATAATGTGATAGGGCCTTCGGTGGCCAGGCAGCCTAGCAGCTAGATCATTAGTTAGAGGCTGGAGGGGGGATCTGACCTCCTTTCCCTCATAGTCTTGGGCCACTTACACCCCTAGACAGGGGAGATGGATCTTCCTCCCAACCGTGAGGGAGGGAGGGGGCCCGGCTCAGAACCTGTTGTCTGAACTGCCTCCTATGTAAGTCCTTTAGTTTGGGGCATTGCTCTTCTAGTCCAGTTTCCCCACAGTTGGGGCTTGACAGGGGAAGACTTACTTACTTCCAGTGGCTGCATTAGCAGGAAGGTTACATCTGTGCCTTCAGATAGCCACACAGAGAGCTCCTACTTCTTCACCAGTCAGCCCCAGACTGAGTCAGGCTCCCTTCTTTTTCTCCTCCTTCCAGGCCTGGCATTGGCTGCAGATATAATGGGGCAGGGCTAGCTGAACCCACAGGTTTTCTTTAACCCCTACTGTGCCTGGCAGCGGTCTCTCTGCTCCTTCACACGTAAGCAGATACGACTGAATACAGACAAGGGACAGATCTGCGGAGTAAGAAGGTGCTAATTTTACAGTCACTTTTCAGAAAAAAACTGCACTTTAAAATTCAGTTACATTAAGCTTGAGTGAAACCCACTTCACCCATGCAACCTCACTCTGCGTGGGAGAATTGCAGATTGGATGGGGAAGTGAGATTCACTCCCACCTCCTGGCCAGCAGTGTGATGCCACAGTGCGATGCCACAGTGCCAGTGGACTGATGTAGCAACCAGAACTCCTGGGAGCGGGAGCCCTTCGTGTAATGCAGTGGGGCCGTTGGGATTTACCTGAACACAAATCCCATGTCTCACGGCTGGCCCACACATATTGCTATACTTCCCTCTACTCAATGTCAGGTAGTGCAGAGACAGTTTTTGCAGCTGGAGGAGAAGCACAGGCTCTTAGCCCTCAGGTTCAATCCACAAAGGTAGTTAGGCACCTACATCCTGTTTTTAGGCACCACTGCAATCCACAAAACTGCTTGGCAGCTACCTAAACCTGTAAGCACTTAAACTCACTCAGTGCCTAAGTTTTACTGCCTCCTCCAGGCATGCACACTGCTGCCTCCCTCCTGCCTAAGCCCAAGAGCAATTTGAAACCAGGGAAAACAGGTGTTTGGACACCTAAGTCATGTGCAGGGACCTGATCTGGTAGGTAGCAGGTCAGGCGCCTTGGGCAAGTTCAAACAAAACAGCCTGGGGCAAGGGACCCTTTCTTATAACCTTTAGCCAATGGATAGAGTACTCACCCAGCATGTGGGAGACCCTCAGTTCAAGTCCCCCCTTCTCTTAAGAGAAACAAGGGATTTGAAGAGAGAATAGCTACCTCACAGGTGAATGCACTAACTACTAAGCTATAGAGTCATTCTAACTCTTTCTCTGGCCCAATTAATATTTAATTGTTAAATTAAAGTGAAACAAGTTCAACAGGAGACATTGAGGGAGAACGATATCAGTCTAGTGATCAGGGCACTGTCTGAATGGTGACAAAGCTTTTGCCCTCTTAGGAGAAGCAAGACTTGAACTGGATGCCTCCCTCATCCACAATGAGTACTCTATCCATTAGGCTAGATGTTATAAGGGAGGACCTCCCTCCCTCCATACTGGCCTATTTTGTTTCAGGTCCTGCCCAACTGCATACCTTCCTCCAGTTAATGGATTGCAAGCAGAGATAAGAGCTTCCCTGCAGACAGACTTAGGGTACGTCTTCACTACCCACCGTATTGGCGGGTAGCAATCGATTTATCTGGGATCGATATATCGCTTCTCATTAGGATGCGATACATTGATCCCCGAACACGCTCACCGTCGACTCCGGAACTCCACCAGCGCGAGCGGCAGTAGCGCAGTTGACGGGGGAGCCGCGGCCATCGATCCCGCGCCGTGTGGACCCCAGGTAATTCGATCCAAGATACTTCGACTTCAGCTATGCGAATGGATCGATCCCCCCCCCCCCCCAGTGTAGACCAGCCCTTAGGTACCTATCTCTAAGAGAGGGGCGCGGCTTAGCACACACCCCTCAGGGCAGCATTGCCTATTGGCTAGTTTAGGCAGCCCCCTGCCTAACATGCTGGCTTTGTGGATATTAGAGAGACAAGGTGGGTGAGGTAATATCTTTTATTTTGGCTTTTAGCCATAAAACCTGATTTTAGAGATCTTTTCTCAATAGCTGAATTAAATTGCAAAACTGGCTTATATGGACCAACTTCTGTTGATGAGAGACATGGTTTCAGACTTTGTGGATCACAGTATAAGATGCATATATTTCCTCACTCATTGTATAGAAGCCTAGGCATCTAACTCAAGTTTTGTGTATCAGAGTGTTGTTCTTGTGATCTTCTAGGTCAGGGGTAGGCAAACTTTGTGGCCTGAGGGCCACATCTGTGTATGAAAATTTTATGGTGGGCCATGAATACTTATGAAATTGGGGTTGGGGTGAGAAATGAGGAGTTCAAGGTGCGGGAGGAGGATCAGGAGGTTGGGGTGCAGGGGGGAGGGGATGAGGGCTCCAGCTGGGGGTGCGGGCTGTGGGGTGGGGCCAGGGATGAGGAGTTTGGGGTACAGGAGGGGACTGAGGGGTTCAGAGGGCAGGAGGGGGATCAGGGTTGGGGCACGAGGGGGGAGGACTCTGGCTGGGGGGGTGCAGACTCTGGGGTGGGGCCGGGAATGGGGGGTTTGGAGTGCAGGAGGGGTGTCAGGGCTGGGGCAGGGGGTTGGAGCATGGGAGGGGGGCAGGGTCTGGGTGGCGCTTACTTCAAGCAGCTCTCGGTAGCAGCGGCATGTCCCTTCTCCAGCTCCTACGTGGAGGCTCAGCCAGGCGGTTCTGCGTGCTGCCCCGCCTGCAGGCGCTGCCATTGCGGCTCCCATTGGCCATGGTTTCTAGCCAATGGGAGCTGCAGGGGCAGCCCTTGGGGCGAGGTGACCAGCACATGGAGCCCCCTGGCTGCCACTATGAGTAGGAGCTGGAGGAGGGACATGCCACTGCTACCAGGAGCTGCACAGAGCCACATCTTTCAAAACCTGGGGAACCAGGCATTGTTGAGTAGGATTAAGTGGTCCCGGCTCTGAGGAAAGATTTTTTTTTTTTTTTGGTAACTGACTAAGACTAACCAAACTAACACTAATTATACTAGGAAAAAAATTAAACTATTTCTAACGATGTTTCTCTAGGTTTGTGAAAGACATTGGGACACCACGATGTAGATCCATCTCAGGCCAAGGATGGTTGAGAAGGAACTGAGGGAGTTAGGTCACACGCACACTTGATGAGACGTCCATGGCACCATGAGATGACTACTGAGCATACATGACCCAGACAGACACTGCTACTGAAGTGGAGCATCCACAGGGACAGCACTTGAAGAAGTTACAGTTTTGTTTACTGAAACCATTTTCAGTCTTCTATATGCACTCTGACACATATTGCAGTCACTAATTTATTTAATATTTGCACAAATCCTTTTATTATATAACCACAAGGAAGTTGACATGTTTATTTTGCCCTAATCAGTAAAGCTGCATTCATCTTAGGGATTTCATAAA
This sequence comes from Trachemys scripta elegans, assembly GCF_013100865.1. Classification (NCBI taxonomy): domain Eukaryota; kingdom Metazoa; phylum Chordata; order Testudines; family Emydidae; genus Trachemys; species Trachemys scripta. Next base: position 81,881,622 of record NC_048299.1, read on the forward strand.
ACAGAACAAAACAGATGTCAATTTAGCAGCATCTTTTATAGTAATTATTTTCTAAGCACTAACTGCTGCTATATTCCAGAATGTAAATGGTTAGATAAGAGAACTGCAGAGAGTTTTAACATAGTCACGTTGAACAGAGGAGATTGTTTTAGAGCTAGGTTGTGAATAAGGTTTTTGTTCCTCTTTCAGAGCTGCGGTTTCTACTAAAAGAAATCGCTCATCCAACTGGCACATCTTGGTGAAAAAAAGTCATTATATACAGATGAAGAGGGTGGGAAAATCACATTTTAATAAAGGCAACCATATCATTCTATTATTCTCAACAAAAATGTTGAGGAACAATATGCAAATTCTTGGAAGCAGAAGTGGGCACTTTTTAATCTACTTTTAACTGAATAATGGAAGTCCCTGTAATCCTACGGTGATAAACTTGATTTAAAAAAAAAAATAGTATGACTCATTACAGAAACATTGTTATATCCATTGCAATACTTCAATACAACAACCAGCCTATTTTAAAATACATTTTCATTGAAATAGAAAAATCTCTGTGTGGGAATATTTTTCATACCACTTGCCTCTTCACTTTTATGAATTTTCCAGAAAAGGTTAAATGGATAAATACCCACTATATCAGTGCCCAAATTAACAACAGAAACAAAGCACAATAGCCAGCATGTTATAGAGCCCTGCAATTAAGATCTATTTTCTGTCACTCTGGGCACTGGTAGGCAGGGCTGGCTCCAGGCACTAGCCTAGCAAGCTGGTGCTTGGGGCGGCACATGGAAGGGGGCGGCACGTCCGGCTCTTCGGCAACAATTCGCCGGCGGGTCCCTCACTCCCTCTCGGCGGGAAGGACTTGCCGCCGAATTGCCACCGAAGAAGCGGTGGCGGTAGAGTCGCGGCGGAAGTGCCGCAGATTGCGATTGCGGCTTTTTTTTTTTTTTTTTTGGCTGCTTGGGGCAGCAAAAACCCTGGAGCCGGCCCTGCTGGTAGGAAGAAATTATTCCACAATTCATTAAAAAAAAAAAAAAGCAGTGATATGCCAAATATCACCTATTTGTGGCTAGTCTAAAAGCTCATTCAATCCATACTCCTGATGAAGTCAAAAACTAATTTTACATGCTATGGGTTGCTTTAAAGTGATTTAAAATGCCAGTGATGGGCCTGATCCTTGCCCACCTAAATCATGAGTTTTAGGTTGGCAAGGAATGTAGGATCAAGGGCAAAGATTCCAAATTCAGAGACCAGTAGAGTGTTTTGTTTAATAAAACTAAGCATTTTTCATATTTAGGCCTTGATTGAGCCAATCTTATCCAGGTTGAAAAACTTACTCTGACAAGTAGACCTATTAATGTCCCTGAGACTACTTCATGTAGGTGCTCACAAAAGTGAGGAATGGTTGCACAATCAAGCCCTTATGAAATAGTGATGAGTTTGTGTTATACTTTAGAGTACACTGAAAATTGTCAGTAGTAATTAACATAAACAGGTCTCTAGCCACCAATACATATATCGTTTTTTTTCATGAACTACAAAAACTTGTGCATTTGACATAAATAAATGACATTCTCACAATAGCTGACAGAGTGTTCTTTTAATCAGGGAGCCTCTTCCATTTATTGGATGCAATTAAAGTACCCATTGCTAAAAAATGGAGAATCTGTATCACAGATCTCATCACAGGACATTGTGATAAAGCAGGAGTAAGAGCTGCAGAGCTAGTCCAATCAGACTCTCTAAATTTGAGATAGGCCTGAGCTGCAAAACTGAGGTTTGAATCTAGAGTTTGAACTCTAGCCAAAATTTAGGGCTGCTCACATTTGTGGTTTTGATTTGGCCCATTATAGAGATAGGGACTAGGATGCAAGATCTGGGTTCAAATTCAGAAATTCATAAAAATCTATAGTATTGAGATCTGATACGGTCCTTGCTCAAGCAAGACTCCCAATGAATTTAATGGGACTGTGCTGAGTAAGAGCTGCAGGGGTATGCCTCCATATAGGAATAAAGAACTTTTTTGACAATATTTACAAATGCATTTAAATATGCAAACAATCCGGAAGCATAACATATTCAAAACAGTCATCTAGAATATTCATGTATTGTTGAAAAAGAAATAGACGTGTGTACCTTAACAGGCTACAGTAATATACAACTCTCCCAGCTTGTGATGAAAATACCCATTAATTAAACATATATAAGGGAAGGGAGCTGTGGATTGATCATCTACTTCATTTCTGCAAGCAGAGGAGATAGATTAATCAATTAGACTTTGCCATCTAGGAAGAGTGAGTTACGGAAGACCCTCTTGGACAGTGAGGAAGCTCATCCATAGACACTGGGCGCTGTGAGTTTTCAAGGAGCAAGAGAGTTAGGAGCTAATATTAGTAACATTCTCCGCAATGTAGGCACATACCTTAATGTTGCTTGATGAAGTAGACTGGGTTTGTGCAGGCATGAGGTAGACAATCAGAGACCACCTATTTTCAACATCTAAATATCAGAATATTATAAATTGGTTTCAGTGTTTACCAGTCCATGGTACTCTGCACTTTAGATGCCAAAAATATATATGGTCATGAACTGTCATGGGAGTGGCATTTACACACATGTATAAAAATTTAGAAAATGAACATGCAATATAAGTGAATAGCACAGGGTACAAACATCTTAAAATGAACATATAACTCATTGAATGTTCTGCCACAAAGAGGCAGCCTCCACCAAAGAATAATGCATACAAGCTTCCTGAAGATTGGGAAATGGCTGGGGACCTTTGTCTGAATGAAGACCAGCACCCACCCATCACAAAATAGGTTTCTGCAGTCTCTTGTTAACAGTGTGTTGATTTCAATGGGAGTTTTGTCTGAATAAGAAGTACAGGTCTGGGTCCTATGTATATTCAAGTGCAAATAATCCAACCATGACCTATGATGTGGTTAAATAACTGTAATTTTTCTGTATCTAAAAGATTTTCCAGCTTTAATTAAGATGAACTGCAGTTATCCCTTTAATGCACATCCACAACAGTTTTAACTGCAATTTAATTGGCTTCCCCATCATTAACTAGTAGTTGGTTTTATTTGAATCCCTCTTCCTCCCTAAGTCCTGTCAACCCCAAAACAAACAAACAAACAAACAAAAACTATACTATTAAATCTGACAATTTAAAGTGTTCCACGGTTATTGTTTCTTTTAGGTGTTACTCGTCATTAGGGAGAAAGCCGAGGTCCTAATAAAAAGAGAGACCAATATTACATTATTAGGTAATAACACTGTACAGTTTAATCTTTTCACACTGGGAGCTGAATTTTGTCATCACAGCATCCATAACTGGCAATGGATGCACCAAATCTACCAGCTCCACTGGGAACTAAATCAAAGGCACAGCATGAAGTATATTAGTTTTAGCTTTATCCTGTAGCTAAAAAATGAAGTTCCTGGCACTTCTACCAGTTCCCCGTTTAGTTGGTGGTGGTGGGCGAGCAAGTCATTGACTCCTGAGAGCCATCACATACAGTAATGGTCAATTTCTCTGCTGCTGTTTCCATAACATATTGTGTTTTTTTACGGGACAGGATTGTTAGCCCTGTGCCTAACCCCCAACCTGGAGGACCAGGGTGTCTGTTTTGTCTCTCCCCCATAGACCAATCTGGCATGGTTGAACCTGCCAGGAGCAAAAAGCCCCTACCGACACAGACTCTGGAGATTGTTAGAGCACGGAAGATGTTCCTCCATGACAAGGCACGGACACCAGAGGACAGAGGACTGAAAATCAACTGCAATAAGACAGATATCATGATCCTTAATATTGCCCTACCATCAGCAGTATTGATAGAGGATTATGTTCTCACCAATATAGAAACATTCATATACTTGGGCAGCACCATCAGCCAGGATGGTGGAACAAGCCAAGACATCCGGAGCAGAATCAATAAAGCCAGAAACACCTTCCAGAGCTTAAATACAGTCTGGAAATCATCAAAATACAACAACAAAACCAGACTCAAGACTTATCAGAGCTGCATACTTTCAACACTACTTTATAGTGCAGAAGACTGGGAAATGAGAAAGTATGACATGTCCAAACTGTCTTCATTCTATACAACCTGCCTCAGAAAAATCCTCCATATCTTTTGGCCCAGAACAATCTCAAACCAAGATCTATTCACACAGTGCAGCCAAGAAGATATGAGAACCATCGTTGCCAGGAGGCGTTGGAGATGTATTGGCCAGGTATTTCGGATGGAAACTGATTCCATCACCAGAATAGCAATAAGATGGACACCTGAAGGTAAGCGAAAATGAGTCCACCCAAAAAAAACATGGTGAAGAGCTGTGGAAGCTGAACTGAAAAACCTGGGGCACAGCTGGGGAACCATTGAAAGACTTTCCAGAAACAGACAGGAGTGGAGGAGCTTCGTTGCTGCCCTAAATGCCAGAGGTATAATGAGAACATGATGATGGTGTGGGGGGGAAGCAAAGGAAGCACAGTTTGCATAATAATTAATCATTGTTTAAAAGACTTTAGGTTTTCAACAGTAAAAGCAAGAACTAGTAATAAATCTCTTCTTAAAGAGATGATCAATTTATTAAAATTTTCAAAAACTAAGGAAAGTCAATAAAATTACTATATTAATTATAAGGAAATTCAAAAGGCAGATGATTGTGAGAAGTATGTTGTGACACCTCTATGACCTCCACCCTTGTAAAATTGGAGGAAGTAAGTTTATTTATTTAATTTTGTAGCAAGTTTATATATAGGTAAATCATGGTAAATGACGTGGGAGTAAAATTTTGTGCCTGGGCTGGTAAATTTTCATGACAATTTTGGAAGGTTGACATGAGACATATTGTGTAATGTTAAAAGTATTTCTGTGTTGAAATCTAATCTAACCTATACACACACATACTTAAATAAAATAAAATATATATTAATTATGGAAGAACCTGCTACATATCACTGCTTAGGACTCACCTTGGTCAAGGTTGAAATATGCCTTCCAGACAGAGCCCAGCTTTTGACCCCTTTTAATTTTTTTTTTATGGGAGTGTAGTCTAGTAGTTAGAATATGAAACTGTGTAGGACAGATTCATTCCTGTATCAATGCGATCTACCACAGGGAACAAAGGGAAGAAACATGTGCTCTCTTTCCACATCCTGGGGCTGCCAGAGGCCAGCTTGATCCTTGGCACAGGTTACAGCCACTTAGATGGCTGCCCTAACTTGTACCACTATTCCCATGGTCCACTGTAGTACTGCACCAGCACAGAATAGCTGATGCATAAGAACATGGCCATACCTCCACCTTCTCCCACTCCACCTCTTTCCTAGAGAATCCTTCAGGAGTTGGGACTCAGAGCTACATAGCCAGCTCTGCATGTGCCAGGAAAACCTTTCTGCTAAGGCATAGTCTTAGGGATGGGTAAGGAAGTCAAAAAGGGAGGGAACAACTTCTGGCTATGGAACACTGGAGAATGCCACAAAAGTGGAACTCTGGGGTTCCTGACCTAACTCTGCCATTGACTGTGTGACCTTGGCAACTTCTCTGCTATTTTTAATAAGGGTGTGTTAATCTATAACCGCCTTAGAGGGTTATTGTGAAGCTCAGTTAACATTTGCAAAGTGCTTTGAAGTCTTTGGGAAAAGGCACTTGTAAATGCATTCCATGATTCAATAGTAGGGTTACCATATTTCCACAATCAAAAAAGAGGACACTGGACGGGGGGGAAGCCCCGCCCTAGCCCTGCCACTGCCCTGCCCCCATCCACTCCCTCCCACTTCCCACACCCTGACTGCCCCCCTCAGAACTCCAACCCTCCTGCTTCTTGTCCCCTGACTGCCCCCTGCTGAGAACCCCCCACCCTGACTGCCCCCCCTAGGACCCTACCTGTCCCCTGACTGCCCCGACCCTTATCCACTCGCTTGGGTGGCGGGGTTGTAGAAATGTTGGTGGTGCCCAGAACCCCCCCACACACACCTGCCTAAGGCTCTGGGAGGGGGGTTGGAGGTCTGGGGTGCAGGTCCTGGGCTGGGGATTAGGGTGCAGGAGGGGTGCAGGGTGCAGGTTCTGGGATAGAGTTTGGGTGTTGGGTGCAGGCTCTGGGCTGGGGCAGGGGATGGGTGTGCAGGAGGGGATGAGGGGTGCAGGCTCTGGGATGGAGTTTGGGGGTGGGAGGTGGTGCACAGGGAGGGGGTGCAGGCTTTGGGAGGGAGTTTGAGGGCAGGAGGGGGTGTGTGGGAAGGGGGAGGGGGTTCGGGAGGGGGTTTGGGGATAGGAGGGGATGCAGGGGTGAGGGCTGTGGGTCTGAGGATGAGGGTTCATGATGCAGGAGGGGTTCAGGGATGGAGCAGAGGATTAGGGTGTGGGGGGACGTGGGCTGGGGCTGAGGGTTTGGGGTGTTGGAGAGGCTCAGGGCTAGGGTGGAAGGGCAGGGTAAGGGCAGCCTGTCTTCCCATTAGTGGATGGGGGCACTAGGACCTGGGGGCAGCTGACAGCAGTTGCTGCTGGCTCTGGCAGTACAAGCAGACAAGGGAGAGGCAGGCAGGGAGGGGACGCTCATGGGGGGGGGACGCGGGGGGGGGGGGTGGCAGGTGGAGGCCGGGGACCCATCCAACACTCCCCCGCTCCCTGACTGCCCCCCTCGGACTCCCCTTACCATTCTGGCTCCACGTGTTTGTAAAACATGCTGCCCGGTGGGTCGGTTTGTGTGTTACACAGGGCTGCAGACAGAGGAGGGGGGAGCAGGAGAGGGCTCTGGCTGCTGGAGGCCAATGGGAGCGGGTCAATCGGCCCAGCCGCCCAATCAGCAGCCGCACTCTGCATGGAAGGGAGGGAGGGAGGCAAGGGAGAAAACCCCCCCAGACATTTTAACCTTGTTACCAATTCCTCCCAGACGGCTATTTAGAGACGCAAAAGCCAGACATGTCCGGGGAAATACGGACGGATGGTAACCCTATTCAATAGTATAGATTCTATACAAGCAAAAAAATAACACTCCCAACCTTCCTTCTCCAAAATGTAAACATTTAAAATATATTAAGCTCCCTTCCTCATTGCACTAAGAGGGAAATATTTACAACAAACTGGTTTTATATTATCAGAAAACTAATTCTGAACCACCACCTCAGCTTGTAACTGGTTGCAGTGTCTTCTTTACTCCACAGCATTCCCTATTTCCATCTCCTAAATAGCCACCATTATAAATTTCTGCCTTCCTGCTTGTGAACCTGATTATCATGCAGTTTCTGGCCCTGACTTATTAACATGCACAGAGTACCTGTGAAACGGGAGTGGGAAGCTGAGCTGGAATTAATTAACTCTGTTTGCCAGTGACCAACATTTTCACTGCACCCTGTCACAGCACTATAACAGTATAAATTATTATATACTATTATGACTATTTAAAATAAACTCTTTTTGTCCTAAAGTTTCTCATCTGTAGTCAAGAAAACAAAAACCTCTCTACTCCTTCTGAAAGACATATCACATGCATAATCCCAAACTCCACATTCAAGTAAAATTTCTCATCTCCCACTGACTTGGTTGTCCTGCATAAGATGTCTGAAGTTAGATTTCATATGTCTCATATACATGGTAATGCTTACAATTGATTTACTGCATAAACTATTGGACAATAAGAACAGGAACATTTAAGCAATCAGTGTGTAAACAGTGGAGAATTAATATGATATCATCCAGACAACGAAGTAGGTAAAAATATTTTTCAGTCACTTCCTCACTAAAAATAGATGTCTCATGAATCATAAATATACTAATATGCCAAGCAGATAACAATAGTGAGGTCAAGTGGAAAAATGACACTCATTACAAGGAACAAAACATATGACAAGAGAAAGAATTGATCCATTATAATGAGTCATGTGTACCTAAGTACTATGACTCATGCCCTTTATGGACTGTGAGAGGTGGAGCAAAAAGAGACTAGAAATAAAGGCACCCAGAGAGGCATAGAGAGAAAGCATAAAAGCACAGCAGAAAACCAGACACACACATTATGTAAAAACAACGAGGAGTCCTTGTGGCACCTTAGACACTAACAAATTTATTTGGGCATAAGCTTTCGTGGGCTAAAACCCACTTCATCAGATGCATGGAGTGGAAAATACAGAGGCAGGTATAAATACACAGCACACAAAGCTTATGTCCAAATAAATTTGTTAGTCTCTAAGGTGCCACAAGGACTCCTTGTTGTTTTTGCTGATACAGACTAACACAGCTACCACTCTGAAACCTGACACATTATGTAGTAAAGGCAATAGAAAAATTGGATGATCCTCAAGGTAAACAAGTGGGTTTAGCCTACCCTGTTCTGAATGGACAGTATGAGCATCACAAACTAACTTATAGAGGCTTTGAGCACCATTTTAATGTCAGTTTTACCTACTCACCTTCAGAGATCATCAACTTTCATTAGGAATATACACAGGAATGACCTTATTGAATCAAGCCTATGGTCTATCTAGAGTAGTATCTTGTCTCTGACAGTGGCTGGCAGAAGATACTTCAGAGGAAGGTGCAAGAAATGCCACATTAGGCAGATATGGAATAATCTGCCACACATTAAAGTCCCATTCTGATCCCTAATAGCTAAAGATTAATTTAAGCCTTGAATAATGTGATTTTATAACCCTTCCAAAACTCTTTAGTTGCTACAGAAAAACAGAGTGGAAAAAAAAAATCCATGTCCCGTGAGTCCTGATCTGACAAAGACTTGAACACATGCTTATCTTTATGCAGGTGAGTAGTCTCAAGCATAAGTGCTCGCAGAATGGGGACATAGATAGTGTCTAAGAATTCACTGGAAATAATATTTTAGACAATGATATATTATCCTGTATTCTTTGATGGATCTTATTTCTTTATGTCTACGAGGAGAGAAACAGAGTGTTAAACTAAAGTCACGTCTACACTACAAACTTTTGTTCACGTAAGTTACATCATCATAAAGTCTCTGCAATAAGTGTATCACTTGTGCACATGCACACTTGGCTCCTTGCATACTCACCAGGAGTGCTTATGTCGATGCACAGCGTGGTGCATCATGGCTAGGTATCCCAGTATGCAACCCACCAGTGTCCAGCACTCTTTTGGGAAGTTTTGGCAATGCATGGTGGGGCAGAAATGAGTCGTGCAGGCGTGATTGGGAGCAAGGGGTCAACTTCCCAGTACACAACTGTCTCCCTCCCATAATGTCATCTATATCCCATCATTTCTGAGTCTTTTTTAAAAATCCTGTGAAACAGCACATCCCTCCTTGCTGTCCACCATCCCTGACAGAAGCATGGAGCCTGCACAGCTCTGCACTATTGTCATAAGCGTTGCAAGCACAAGATGCACGATCGTCCCATATTTGCAGAGCCAAAAGAAAAACCGAATCAGTATGGAACATGATAGTTTCTTGGTGTGGGAAAATGTCCTGCCACAGAGGAAAAAATAAGGCTGCTATTCCTAGACACCTTTGGGAGAGGATTGCAGAGTACCTCCATGATAGTTTCCTCAAGATCTCTTAGGAGGATTCCAGGGACATTGCTGTGTACATAAACAAACTGCTCTGCATGCCCCCCTCCTGCCTAACTCTACAGGGGAATGAAAAGCAGATAAAAAGCTACCTCTCTTTGTACTGCTACCTCTTCAAGAACAAGTAAATTAATGAAAAGTCGACAGCTGTGTCCTGTTAAACTGGGGGTGCCATTAGTACATCATTGTCACAGGAAATACAATTACATACTAGTCGAGATTCCTTCCCCTGCATCCGACCAACCCATGCTTGACTGCTGGGACTGACTGCACTGTGGTGGAGTCTCAAACAGGTCCTGGTTCGCAGCATAGCTGGACCCCCTGATTACATGTCCCCCAACCTTCTCCTCCTCACTTTTCACACCAGAGGCCTGTGATTTGGGCTCCTCAGAGATATCCACAGTGGTCTGAGGGTTGGTGGTGCGGTCTCTGCCAAGTATGACATGCAGCTCCTTGTAAAAGCAACAGGTCTGTGGCTCAGCACTGTTGGCTTCCCTAGTTCTGATACGCCTGATGCAGTTAATTCACTTTCATGCAGCACTAATGCTGGTCCCCTTCTCCTGCGTCCCCCTGGCAATCTGTTCGTAGATGTCCAAATTTGTGTTACTGGTCCGTAACTGTGTTTGCACAGCCTCTTCTCCCCACAGGCCCAGGAGATCCAATATCTCCTGTCTACGCCAGGCCGGAGCATGTGCAGACTGTGTAGCCAGCATGGTCAGCTGGGCAGCTGCTAGGTGTGCTTGCCAAGCTGGACAATCCGAAAAAGGCATTTAAAAAATTCATGGGGCTTTAAAGGGGAAGGGGGCCTTCCACTCTCTGTGACCCCTGGGCAGTGGAGTTCACAATTTTGACCAGAGTGGTCAGTATCAGGTATTGTGGGACAGCTGTTGGAGGACTATTTTTAGGGTTGACATAAGTAATGTAGCATCTACATTCGCGCTGCATTGACCTCAGTACATTGACCGTGGCTCAACGCTGCTCAGGGAGGTGGTATTACTGAGTTGATGTAACATGGCACTTACATCAGTAGGAGACAAATTTAAGAGTAGACACATGCACAACTAGATCGATGCAAGGCAGCTTATGTCGACCTAACTTTGTAGTGTAGACCAAGCCTAAGTGCTTGATGAGTGTGACAGTTGAATAAGAATTGCTAGTTCCATATTAAAGGGAGTGCCATATTGGAGCTTTGTATGTTACTCACTGGAAACAAAAGAAGTCTTTGTATAAACAAATCATGCAGCTCCTTTAGATTCAGGAGAGGCTTATATCTCAGATAAGAAAATTGAAATATTTTCCTTTAAAGGTTACTCATTTAAGTAATCTCAGGACACCATGTAGCATAGTAAAAGTTCATCTTAAAACAAAACCACACCAGGGCAGGTCAGACTGCTGTGAGTACATGCAGTAGGTGCAGGCATAGCCTTCCAAGCTCATAAAACAATTTGCATACTAGCTTCCTTGCACTAACATTGCTAATATTAGCCAAGCCCTATTGAGATGTTTCATATGATGTTTATAGGCCAGGATCATAGAATCATAGAAATGTAGGGCTGGAAGGGATTTCAATAGGCTATTTGGTCCAACCCCGACCCCCCCACACACACTGAGGAAGGGCCAAGTATACCTAAACCATCCCTGACAGCTGTTTGTCTAACCTATTCTTAAAAAACCTCCAAAGATAGGGATTCCACAATCTCCCTTGGAAGCCTATTCCAGAGTTTAACAATCCTCCTAGTTTAGAAAGTTTTTCCTAACATCTAACCTAAATCTCCCTTGTTGCAGATTAAGCCCACTACTTCTTGTCTGATCTTCAGAAGACATGGAGAACAATTGATCATTCTCCTCTTTATATCAGCCTTTAACATATGTAAAGACTGTTATCAGGTCCCACCCCTCAGCCTTCTTTTCTCATGATTAAACATACCCAGTTATTTTAACCTCTTCTAACAGATCAGGTTTTCTAAACCTTTTATCATTTTTCTAGCTCTCCTCTGGACTCTCTCTAATTTGTCCACATTTTTCCTAAAGTTTGGCATCCAGAACTGGAAACAGTATTCCAGCTGAAGCCTCACCAGTGCTGAGTGGAGCGGGACAACTAAATCCTGTATCTTGCATATGACACTCCTGTTAATACACCCCGGAATGACAGTAGCCTTTTTTGCAACTGCATTGCACGGATGAGTCAAGTGTGAACAATAATAAGCCAAATTCTGCCCTGACATATCTTGTGAAGTCATTAACTACAGTGAAATATCACAGCATGACATGGCTCATGTAGTTACTCTCTAACTTGCCCCAATTAATGGCTGAGTCATGGTGTTTTTCTTGCTTCCTAAAACGTATGTTTAAAACGTTTGCTAAACAACAGACCAAGTCCAACCTGTTATACCTGTAGAGAAAGACAGCAAATGCTACATGCAGGGAAGCATCTATAATTGGTTATTAATTTTATTGCAAAGATTTTACATTTAAAGAATTATTTGTAATGACAACATGCTCTCTTCCTTTCTCTTTTTTCATTGAGAGGTGGGGTTGTCAAGTTATGAACCTAAGTTATCAACGGACATAAAGCAAACCTTGCACAGACGAGGCTATTGGTGGGTGGACCCATAAGGTCTGTGCTCCAAGGACAATTGCTTGTGTGGCTTTGAAAATACCCCCTCTGTTCAAGCATGCTACTTTTACCCTACAGAGTGTCTTACTAAATAGATAAACTACAGTGCCTTTCACTGTTTATCATGATTGGGTGGCAGGCAGCTAGCAACAGCCAAGATGTGGATTGTGTGTTTGACCAAACAAAGATATTGGCACACTCTTGGAAACTCATGCTCCCACTGCACGACAGATGCTTCTTGGCTTGTGTACATAAACAACATGTGATTTCAGTCAGGGCAAATGTCTGCAGTCCACAGGAAGACCTATGTTTATTACTGTGCTCTCCGGACACAAGACTGCTTCATGCAGTGAAGGGGCAGGCAATGGATATTTGGAGCAGGGGTTTACTTCAGGCCCATCTCTATTTAAAATGCTGAAAATGAGAGTTCACTACCAATGGTCAGACTGCTTAGTTGCTCAAAATTCTGGTTTTTAGTACAGATTCCTTGGAACCGCAGGACTGAATCTCACGCAGTGTTGAGATTGATCCTTCTGAGTTCCATGTAATTTAATGTGTGAAGGTCTTTTCGATAGGACCTCCTGTCTGCATCATGTGCCACTTTTCAGAAGAGTCCTTAGCCAAGATTCCTCCTCCCCAACCATTGAGTAGTGTGCTATGTAAGGGCTGATTGCCAGTTACTGACCCCCCATACCAGCTGTATTTTAGTGTGGGTGAAGTGATTCCTCTATGTATATCTTGCAAAATATTTTGGGATGAAAAGTACTGTATGTATAAATGTAAAATATTATTAAAATGAGAGTTTGGGTCAATGGTGACCTGTAAAGGACCTCTCACTGTTAATCAGGTTTAATTTTGTTGGTATATTTGATGTCATAACCCTACCAGTTCTACTTGAAATTCTAATATAAAGAGGGGAATTTTTTTTTCTTAAATCAAACAAAGAAAAACTCCTTAGACATTCTTTATATTTCATAAAGGAAGAAAAAAGGGCACAAACTCATTTGGTCTCTTTGGAGGTCACCCTAAACTTTAGTAGGAAACATTTGAGTTGAATTGCTGGTGCATTTTGATGAATGCCTTATAAAGAATGAAATACATTTCTTAAGGTCTACAAAGGCATCTTTCTGTTGCTTTAAATGTGTCCCACAGTGTCCATGTAGCTGTTGCTTTAAATGCGTCCCATAGTGCAAAATTAAGAGAGTCAAAGGGGTATTACTTTGCAATTATTGTAAAAAGTTACTTACAGTTATTAATACATAAACATTGTTAGAAACATGGACAAGGGAATTTGAAGTGGACACTTTCTGACTTTCAAAATAGCTATTTTACAGGTAATCTCAAGGGGTATTAGCTGAGTTTTTTAGAGCATTTAGTAAAATCATAAATTCATCTCTTTGATGGAATGAATAAAGGACTATGTACTAAAAAAATGAAGTCAAGTATCAGAGGGGTAGCCGTGTTAGTCTGGATCTGTAAGAAGCGATAAAGAGTCCCGTGGCACCTTATAGACTAACAGACGTATTGGAGCATAAGCTCTCGTGGGTGAATACCCACTTCGTCAGATGCATATTTATACCTGCCTCTGGAAATTTTCACTACATGCATCTGACGAAGTGGGTATTTACCCACGAAAGCTTATTCTCCAATACGTCTGTTAGTCTATAAGGTGCCACAGGACTCTTTGTCGCTTTTTAAAAAAATGAAGTCTTACATTTTTTCAAATGCACTGAATCAGCAGTAAAAATACAGCATAATTATAGGAACTAGATTTTCCAAACAGTACACTAAAAAGATTGCATCTCCTTAGTGCCATTACTCCGTTATTCTTTTAACTTTTAATTGAAGATGTATAGCATTAGAACAATAACACAGGGATTATAGTATTCATCCCGTTTGGGGCTGCTGAAATTATGCGATATTTCAAAGAAATGTTCGTAGAAAGAATAAGAGAACTGTAAGACAATTTTTAGTACACTATCACATGAAGTTGTGTTTTTGTTTGTTTGTTTACTTTTCATGTGCCTCATTGCAATATGAGAGGTATCTTATCTCCCAGTTAGTCCTATGGGTAAACATGTATTTTTAAAATAATATAATTTATATATGCAAAGTAGCAGTATTCATGGTTTATTGAGGGCTTCAACATGTTCAGCAATGAATAAATATAGATGACTTTTTTCCTTCTCCAGGAACTTACATTCCGATGCCCTAACCTTTTGCAGTCTAAACTCCCACTAATGTAAGAGAATAGGTGTACCAAAAATGTGGGCTCACATCCTAAATACATGTTGACTGCAGAGATTTCATGATCAAATCTGGATTGAATACTTATGCATGACTTCAGGCTTCTTTACACTGGAAGTTATTAGGAAGTCATACTGGTATATGGCAAGGGCCTGGTCTACACTTAAATTTTAGGTTGACATAGCTACAGTGCTCAGGCATGTGAAAAATCCACAACCTTGAGCACCATAACTCTGCCGACCTAATCCCTGGTGTAGACATGGCTAGGCCAGTCGAATAACCTTACAATCACTTGGGGAGTTTGTTTCTCTCAAGTGATGGAAAAAACCCTTCCGTCATTGTAGGTTCAGTCTACACTATGGGGTTATGCCAGCAGTCAATCTATACTGCAGTAGTTATAGGTGTATAACTCCACATGTGGATGGTCTGTTTTGGAATAAAAGTGGTCTTTTTACAGTTTAATTAATTAACTTGGAGTTATACCAGTATAACTCCTGCAGTATAGAGTCACACCTTGCCTTATGCTAATATAACTTCCTGATAACTCCTCATGTAGACAAGTCCTTCATTGACTCCATTTAAGTTGGACATGTGTATCAGAGGGAAGAATGTGATCCTTCACTAGTATGGAGCAAATATCAGATCAGATCAATACAACTAATTACAAATAGTTTTATCCAAATCTTTTGTTTTAAGAAACAGATTTGCATTTTATAGGGACATTTTCAAAAAACTATGCTGTGTTTGATAGTATCTTCCTGAATTATTTCTAATTGAGCTGAAAACTGTCACTGTCCTCCACCAGGTTTTTGGTTTGTAAATTTTGTACAAACATATGGAGACGTATAAACAATATATATATGAAATACTGTCTCAGAACAGCAAAGAGTATTTACTTTGTTGCTGTTTAAGAGTATGCAAAACAAAACAAAAACAAAAAAACAGAGTTTGACACTGTTCACAACAAATCTTTTGAATAGGTTGTTCTTTTTAAGTATTTTAAAAATAAATTAGATTTTATTAGTTTACAGAGACCCAAGATTACAGCTGGCATTGTGGTTTAATGAAGAGCTACTTTTCCTGTAATTTTGAAGCCACAGTACATAGTGAATTTGAATAACAAATGCAGGCATTGCAGTAACCTAATCAGTAATACTGCCTGCCTCTGGAGGCTACTGACACCTCATAGAAAACTTTGAGCAGCGTTCTGTTTAGAAACAATTCTGCTTATAGCTAATGTTTTTGAACTATTTAATGTAAATATCATTATCAATATATGGACTCTTTGACTTATGCTCCACTCCATCCAAAATGCAGCAGATAAAATTATTTCCCTAACTCATCCAAGATCATCCCTGTTTTTTTAATTATTCCAGTAGCTCCATTGTATCAAATGTAAACATCTTATGCTGACTTTCAAGGTGCTGTATAACTCCACCTCTTCCTCCCTACCTGATCTAGTTTTTTATTGCTTCATTCTCCAGTCCACTTGCCTCTCCTTCATTTATATCTCCAACAAGCATCTCTGCACCTTTTTTTCATGTCATGTCCTATATCTACAATGCTCTTCGTATTCCGGTCCACAAAGTCAGCAGCCTCTCCTCATTTAAATCTATCCTGAAAATTTGCCTTTTCTGCGATGCTCACAAAAAACATGTCAGGAATATTTATTATCTTTTTAGTTTTGATTCATATAAAAAAGAAAAACTTATCTGAACTACCATGAGGTACTGTATATGTGCTTAACCTAAGTCACCATGTGATCATACTGCTGTGATCCCTATTTTGCTACACCCCTGTCTCTCCAACTTGTTTTCCTGACTCAGATCACATGCTGTATTTAGCTTGGAAACTCTTTGGAAAAGGGATCATGCCTTATTTAGCATTTCTATGGTGTCAAGTATCAGAGGGGTAGCCGTGTTAGTCTGAATCTGTAAAAAGCAACAGAGGGTCCTGTGGCACCTTTAAGACTAACAGAAGTATTGGAGCATAAGCTTTTGTGGGTGAATACCCACGTCAGACGAAGTGGGCATTCACCCACGAAAGCTTATTCTCCAATACTTCTGTTAGTCTTAAAGGTGCCACAGGACCCTCCATTTCTATGGTGGTAGTACTGAGAATTGGGGCCTTATTGGGTATATCTACACTGCAATTAAACACCTGTGGCTGACCTGTGTCAGCTGACTCAGGCTAGCAGGGCTCAGGCTGGGGAGCTGTTTAACTGTGGTATAGATGTTTGGGCTCAGGCTGCAGCCTGGACTTTGGGACCCTCCCTCTTTCCAGGGTTCCAGAGCTCAGTCTCCACTCCAGCCTGAGCCTGCGTGTCTATATCACAACTTTACAGTCTCATAGCCTGAGCCCGGTGAACCTGAGTCAGCTGACACGGACCAGCCATGGATATTTAATTGCAGTGTAGATATACCCATTGTGCTAGGTTCTATACAAACACAGGTAGGCATGGTCTCTGCCTTGAAGCGCTTGCAATTTTATTGTCTTCTGTTAAGTGCCGAGCATACCTTTGAGTACTATAACACAATAATAAATATCAATTAAATATGCAGTAAAATGGATTTATAATTCCTTAGGGGCAAATCTTGTGTTCTGTGAAAACCAGGCTTTGTGCAAGAAGAGGTGATAGACTCTTCCTCTGGGCTACAGGTCCCTCATGCTACAGGATAGTAACTGCCTGGGGTTAGAAATAAATTGCACTCATACACCATGAGAATTTTACACCTTCCTCTGAAACATCTGGAGTAGATGGGGCGTTATAGTCAGATCCAATATGGCAATTCCTATATTCTTATGCTTCTGTAGCTTCAGACACAACCCCCACACCCATCTTCCACAAACGTTTTAGTCAATAGATCTTCATAGTTACAGTTCCACTAGCCACATTCCCTCCCTCTATCCACCCAGCTCCCTTCAAAGACCAGTTGTGTGGTAGTATAGAAGGGGGGAACAAGGTCCCTATGTAATTTATAGATGCCATGTTAGGATTGTCAGGGACAGGTTTAAACATTCTTTCACTCTGAGTAGAAGGAAGAGAGATATGTACTCTAAATGCAGGAACTGTCAGTATAGTAGGGCTGGGCAGGCTATCATGAATTATTGAATAATGTGCAGTAGAAGACATGCTCTCTGCTGGGAGAAGGCAAGAAAATATCAGGAAGAATCTTATGTAAAAAGCACCCCTATTTTTATTTATTTTCATAGCCTTTTGAACACTCAGTGTAGAGTCTGACTATGGGTAGTTCATTTTGGTTATTGTGACCAAGCTCCCAAAGGCTTGATGTACCCATTAATTCTGGGATACTGGAATGAATCTGAATCTAGAATGGCAGACTCGTCACAATCCCCCAATCTGTCCTGTCTGCAGCGAGGACCTCCTTGTATGGTGGAAATGTGCCAGTCCTGATGCCTTATTTGTCTTGTTACAGCTGCAGGATATGGCCCTAAGATCCTGGGACAGATTCTCTAGTGCAGGTGTCGGCAACCTTTCAGAAGTGATGTGCCGAGTCTTCATTTATTCACTCTAATTTAACGTTTCGCGTGCCAGTAATACATTTTAATGTTTTTAGAAGGTCTCTTTCTATAAGTCTATAATATATTACTAAACTATTGTTGTATGTAAAGTAAATAAGGGGTTTAAAATGTTTAAGAAGCTTCATTTAAAATTAAATTAAAATGCAGAGACCCTAGATCGGTGGCCAGGACCCAGGCAGTGTGAGTGCCACTGAAAATCAGCTCACGTGCCGCCTTCGGCACACATGCCATAGGTTGCCTACCCCTGCTCTAGTGTAAAGAGCTATCCTTGGTGCAGGACCAGAGGAGGATGGGGAAAGATGGCTTTAAATTACCATGACATTCCACCAATCCTGGATCTGACTGCAGTTGGTTTGGTCCCTCGCATAAGTTGGAGCAGTCTAAAGGCAATTCCAATTTACTGGTCTCCCATGTTATCAAGGGTCCATTCCACAAATGGGGATCAGCTGAGCATGGGGATGCCACAATCACATGGGCAGGAGTGATAGTCAGTGCTATGGCTTCCCTGTGTTGCTAGATAATTCCTCAATGATGGGAGAATGATGTGGTGGAATCTAACAGATTTAAGTCAGCTTTTTTCAGGGGACCAGAACAAAGTAGACTTAATAGACCCAGGAATTAGGTCCCTTATCTGCAGTCCTGCTGTTTGTTTTTCATCCGTTTGTGATATCAGGACCAGTTGCTGCTGGAATGTCTGTGAAGTTACAGAAGATTATCATTTCAGGGACACAGCAGCAAGGCCAGAAAGAATAAAACCATAACCTAATAAACATCCTGCATTAATGTGAATGTCCTTAGTCAACAGAATTAATGAAAAAGAACACAAAGCAAGTATAAAAATCTCACACTTTTTCTCAATGTCAGAAAATCTCACAGACAGAAAAAGTAATGTAGCACATTGAAAAAAGACTGGTGAAATGAGAACAAAATCTGACTTTCAAAAAGGCCAGAACTCTTGAGACCACTTTGGTCTGTGGTCTCTTTATACATAATTTATGTTGGGGGAGGAAGACAGGCGATCTGGGCACAGCTAATGATTTATCTACACTAAAATTCACTGTATCCATGGCTCTGGCATAATGCTAAAAACATGTTTAAATCCTGTTTGTGCTGCAAAAAAACAACAAAGCTTTTAATTATTTTAGGGAAAGACTATGTTGTAACCAGGTCACATGATACATTTGCATTTAATTCCAGTACATATAATCTTTTTAAAAAAGGAAATAAGATCTATTGTTTAAAGCATAAGACTCTGAGTCAGAAGATTTGAATTCTGTTCATAAGTGTGTGGCTTTGGGAAAGTTCTTAATCTCTCAGGGTATGTCTACCCAGCAGTTGGGAGTTGTAATTCCCAACTTGGGTAACCATAAACACCCTAGTTCTGCTTGAGCTAGTGCCTAAAAATAGCAACACAGAGTATGTAGGGGTCTCAGGCAGGATTGTACTTGGGTGGCTACACTGAGTTGCTGTCTGTACTTCCATGGTCAAGTTACTCATTTTAGTGTGCTAGCTGAAGCAGAGCTAGCAGGTGGATGTCTACCTGAGCTGGGAATTACACCTCCCAGCTGCTGTGTAGATAGGGTTACCATATCTCATAAATAAAAAAAGAGGACCCTCCACGGGCCCTAGCCCCGCCCCAACTCCACCCCTTCCCCACCCTAACTCCGCCCCCTCCTCCCTTCCACTCCCAGCCAGGGGGAAATGGCTGCCCCAGTGCTACCGGCTTCAGGGTTTGCCGGGCAGCCCCCAGACCCTGCGCCCCCAGCCGGCGCTTCCCCAGCGCAGCTGGAGCCCGGGAGGGGAAGCGCCCAGCCGGGGGTGCAGGGTCTGGAGGCTGCCCGGCAAACCCTGAAGCCGGTAGCACTGGGGCTTTGGGCAGCCCCTAATCCTCCGGACCCTGCGCCCCCAGCCGGGCACTTCCCCTCCCGGGCTCCGGCGGCGCAGGGTCCGGAGGCACGGGGGCTGCCCAAAGCTGGTAGCGCTCGGGCAGCCCGGCTCTTAGAGCCAAAGAGGAGCAGAGCTTCCAGCCACGGCGGCTCTGCGTAACTTACACTGTGTCAGTTACACAGAGCCAAAGAGGAGCAGAGCCACCATTTTCCCGGACATGTTCGGCTTTTTGGCAATTCCCCCCGGATGGGGGTTTGACTGCCAAAAAGCCGGACATGTCCGGGAAAAAGAGGACATATGGTAACCCTAGTGTAGATGTACCCCCTGTGTCTTGCTTAACCGTCTGTAAATTGGGAATAACACTTATAGCCTCAGAGGTGTTAGGAGGCAATTAGCAAATCATCAATGTTTGTAAAATTCTTTGAGATTCTTTGAAATTCTTTGAGAAAGAACAGCAGTACTTGTGGCACCTTAGAGACTAACAAATTTATTTGAGCATAAGCTTTCGTGGGCCACAGCCTACTTCATCGGATGCATTGAGAAAGAATGCAGTACAGAAGTGTAAAGAAGTACTAATAAATCCATGGCAAGGGAGCAAATCATGTGTCGGTATATTGGATTGTCTGAAGCTCTAGTGATTTATACTATCATCTAGTATAACTTATGTGGTGCTGTTGGGAGGGATTTAGGAATACTAACAACCACTGAATGGATTAGTCAAGCAATGTCCAACAAAAGGGCTCGAAAGCAATGCATGATCTCATTGCTGTAATTTTTGCCCTTCGCCCTCCACTCCCTTTCAACATTTATTTTTCTTCATCACTGCATATCTTAGTTTAAGTCCCAGTCCTGGAAACACTTACTACTAAGGCCTGGTCTACACTACGGGTTTAGGTCGACTTTAGCAGCGTTAAACCGAATTAAGCCTGGACACGTCCACACAACGAGGCCCTTTCTTTCGACTTAAAGGGCCCTTTAAACCGGTTTCTTTACACCACCTCCGACGAGGGGATTAGCGATAAAACCGGCCTTTGCGGGTCGGAATTGGGGTAGTGTGGACGGAATTCGATGTTATTGGCCTCCGGGAGCTATCCCACAGTGCTTCATTGTGACCGCTCTGGACAGCGCTCTCAACTCAGATGCACTGACCAGGTAGACAGGAAAAGACCCGCGAAGGTTTGAATTTCATTTCCTGTTTGCCCAGCGTGGAGAGCACAGGTGACCACGCAGAGCTCATCAGCACAGGTAACCGTCATGGAGTCCTCCCAGGATCGCAAAAGAGCTCCAGCATGGACCGAACGGGAGGTACGAGATCTGCTCGCCATATGGGGAGATGAAGCAGTGATAGCTGAACTCCGTAGCAGTAAAAGAAATGGAAAAGTATTAGAAAAGATCTCCAAGGCTATGAAGGACCGAGGCCATAACAGGGACACACAGCAGTGCCGCGTGAAAATTAAGGAGCTAAGGCAAGCCTACCACAAAGCCAGAGAAGCAAACGGAAGGTCCGGGGCAGAGCCGCAAACTTGCCGCTACTACGCGGAGCTGCATGCGATCCTAGGGGGTGCAGCCACCACTACCCCAACCGTGTGCTATGACTCTCTCACTGGAGAAACACACAGGGAAGACGGTTCGGGGAACGAGGAAGATGACGATGGAGGTACTGTAGGTAGCTCACAGCAGCAAGGAAGCGGAGAAACCGGTTTCCCCAACAGCCAGGATCTGTTTGTTACCCTGGACCTGGAACCAGTAACCTCCGAACTCACCCAAGACCCTCAGGGCACACAGGAGACCTCTGGTGAGTGTACCTTTGTAAATATTTGTAAACATTACACATGGTTTAAAAGCAAGCGTGTTTAATGATTAATTTGCCCTGGCAATCGCGGCCAGTACATCTACTGGAAAAGTCTGTTAACGTGTATGGGGATGGAGCGGAAATCCTCCAGGGACATCTCCAGAAAGCTCTCCTTTATGTACTCCCAAAGCCTTTGCAAAAGGTTTCTGGGGAGGGCTGCCTTATCCCGTCCGCCATGGTAGGACACTTTACCACGCCAGGCCAGTAGCACGTAGTCTGGAATCATTGCATAACAAAGCATGGCAGCGTATGGTCCCGTTGTTTGCTGGCATGCAGACAATATCCATTCCTTGTCTCTCTTTGTTATCCTCAGGAGAGTGATATCATTCACGGTCACCTGGTTGAAATGGGGTGATTTTATTAAGGGGACATTCAGAGGCGCCCGTTCCTGCTCTTCTGAACAGAAATGTTCCCCGCTGTTAACCATGCGGTGGAGGGGAGGGGTGAAGTGATCATCCCAGAGAATCGTGTGTGTGTGTGTGTGGGGGGGGTGGTTTACTTGTGTTTGTGCCGCATGTTAACCGGGAAACTGCAGCCCCCTCCTTTTACATTGAAACCCCATTTTAAATGGACAACCCAATTCATCCTTGAGATGGGAAATGCGCTGCTGTTTGCAACCTTTCCCGCATGTTAAGAAGGTTAAATAAGCCAAAACACTGTGGCCTACGATGGCTGCCTGCAAGCCGAAATATGCGACCTTGTAATGAAAGAGTGTACCCATTGTTCCCTAAAATGTGTCTTTTTTAACCACCTCTCCCTTCTCCTCCACCAGCTGCAAATGTTTCTCCTTCGCAGAGGCTCGTGAACATTAGAAAGAGAAAACGTAAGACGAGGGACGAGATGTTCACGGAGCTGCAGATGTCCTCCCACGCTGATAGAGCACAGCAGAATGCGTGGAGGCAGTCAATGTCGGAGATGAGAAAAGTCCAACATGAACGAGAGGAGAGGTGGCGGGCTGAAGACGATAGGTGGCGTCAGCTTGCAGACAGACGGCAAGAGGCAATGCTCCGTCTGCTGGAGCATCAAAGTGATATGCTCGAGCGTATGGTTGAGTTGCAGGAAAGGCAGCAGGAGCAGAGACCGCCGCTACAGCCCCTGTGTAACCAACAGCCCTCCTCCCCAAGTTCCATAGCCTCGTCACCCAGACGCCCAAGAACACGGTGGGGGGGCCTCCGTCCACCCAGTCACTCCACCCCAGATGATCGCCCAAGCATCAGAAGGCTGGGCTTCAATAAGAGTTAAAGTTTTAAAATGCAGTGTGTCCTTTTCCATCCCTCCTCCCCCACCCATCCCTGCTACCTTGGCAATTATCCCCCTACCTCTGTAAGGAACTAATAAAGAATGCATGAATGTGAAAAAACAATGACTTTATTGCCTCTGCAAGCGGGAGGGGAGGGGAGGGTGGGGTGGGGTGGTTGGTTTACAGGGAAGTAGAGTGAACCGGGTCGGGGGGGGGGGTTGGAGGGTTCATCAAGGAGAAACAAACAGAAGTTTCACACAGTAGCCTGGCCAGTCACAAAACTCGTTTTCAAAGCTTCTCTGATGCGCACCGCGCCCTGCTGTGCTCCTCTAACCGCCCTGGTGTCTGGCTGCGCGTAATCAGCGGCCAGGCGAGTTGCCTCAACCTCCCACCCCGCCATAAATGTCTCCCCCTTACTCTCACAGATATTGTGGAGCGCACAGCAAGCAGCAATAACAATGGGGATATTCTTTTCGCTGAGGTCTGAGCGAGTCAGTAAGCTGCGCCAGCGCGCTTTTAAACGTCCAAATGCACATTCCACCACCATTCGGCACTTGCTCAGCCTGTAGTTGAACAGGTCCTGACTCCTGTCCAGGATGCCTGTGTATGGCTTCATGAGCCATGGCATTAAGGGGTAGGCTGGGTCCCCAAGGATCACGATAGGCATTTCAACATCCCCAATGGTCACTTTCTGGTCCGGGAAGAAAGTCCCTTCCTCCAGCTTTCGAAACAGAGCAGAGTTCCTGAAGACGCGAGCATCATGTACCTTTCCCGGCCATCCCACGTTGATGTTGGTGAAACGTCCCTTGTGATCCACCAGGGCTTGCAGCAGCATTGAAAAGTACCCCTTGCGGTTTATGTAGTCGGTGGCTTGGTGCTCCGGTGACAAGATAGGGATATGGGTTCCGTCTATGGCCCCGCCACAGTTTGGGAATCCCATTTCAGCAAAACCATCCACTATTGACTGCACGTTGCCCAGAGTCACTACCCTTGCTATCACCAGGTCTTTCATTGCCCTGGCAAATTGGATCACAGCAGCCCCCACAGTAGATTTGCCCACTCCAAATTGATTCCCGACTGACCGGTAGCTGTCTGGCGTTGCAAGCTTCCACAGGGCTATTGCCACTCGCTTCTCAACTGTGAGGGCTGCTCTCATCTTGGTATCCTGGCGTTTCAGGGCAGGGGAAAGCAAGTCACAAAGTTCCATGAAAGTGCCCTTACGCATGCGAAAGTTTCGCAGCCACTGGGAATCGTCCCATACCTGCAGCACGATGCGGTCCCACCAGTCTGTGCTTGTTTCCCGGGCCCAGAATCGGCGTTCCACGGTATCAACCTGCCCCAGTAACACCATGATTTCCACATTGCTGGGGCCTGTGCCTTGTGAGAGGTCTATGGCCATGTCAATTTCCTCATCACTCTCGTCGCCGCGCTGCAATCGCCTCCTCGCCTGGTCCGGGTTTCGCCTTGGCATGTTCTGGCTCTGCATGTACTCCAGGACAATGCGCGTGGTGTTCATAGTGCTCATAATTGCCGCGGTGATCTGAGCGGGCTCCATGATCCCAGTGCTAGCTATGGCGCCTGGTCAGAAAAAAGGCGCGAAAGTAGTATCTGATGGACCAGGAGAAGGAGGGCGGGAGGGAGGGAGGGCCGAGTGACGACATGGCGTACAGGTACAGGAACAGGGAGAAACACAAACAACTGTCACACAGAATGGTCCCCCCAAAGATTAAACTGGAAACCCTGGGCTTAGCAGGCCGTTGATTTCACGGAGGAAGGGGAAGCAAATGAACACAGAACAAATCTATTTTTTACATCTTAAGGTGGCAGCCGACGCTGCAGCATGAGTGACAGCCATACCAGTATGACGATGACGGATACCAATCATAATATGCCATCATCTGCCAAAAGGCAAGGGGCTGCTGCTGTGTAGCAATGCAGCCCCACGTCTGCCAGCCCCACGTCTGCCAGCACCCAGCATCGCCCTCGGCCTCTTCTGGGTGCTTAGCAGACAATATTGGGCAATTGGCAGAAAATAGTATATTATGACTGGTAACCGTCATCATCGAAACAGTAGCATGTCTGCCCAGGTGGCCATGATTGACAGCCATACCAGTACGACGACGACGGGTACCAGTCATAATATACCATCGCCTGCAAGGGGCTGGTGCAATGCAGCACTACGGCTGCCAGCCCCACGGCTATCACTCATGCTACACCGTCTACCGCCAAAAGGCAGTTAGCAGCTGCTGCTGTGTAGCAATGCAGTCCCACGTCTGCCGGCACCCAGAGGACATATGGTGACGGTGAGCTCAGCTGAGCTGAGCGGGCTCCATGCTTGCCGTGGTATGTTGTCTGCACAGGTAACCCAGGTAAAAAGGCGCGAATCTATTGTCTGCCGTTGCTGTGACGAGGGGGGAGGGGCCTGACGACATGTACCCAGAACCGCCCGCGACACTGTTTTGCATCATCCGGGCATTGGGATCTCAACCCAGAATTCAAAGAAAAGGCGTGAACCGCTTCTCGGCTCGAGCTGTGGCGCAAACGTAGTATCTGACGGCCTAGGGGAAGGAGGGAGGGGGGCCGAGTGACGACATGGCGTACAGGCACAGGGAATTAAAATAAAGAACGGTGGCTGTGCATCAGGGAGAGACACAAACAACTGTCACAGACTGGTCCCCCCCAAAGATTAAACTGAAAACCCTGTTGACGGAGGGAGGGGGAAGCAAATGAATACAGAGAAAATCTATTTTTTACATCTTAAGACGACGGTGCAGCGTGACTGATAGCCCTCGGCATCTTTCTGGGTGCTTGGCAGCAAATACTGGGCGGTGTATGACGATGGTCTTCAGGCCTATTGCACGAGCTGCTGCTCAGGGAAGACTCTGCTAACGTGCGATGACCCGACTTGTAATAGGCCGGCTAACAGTCATAATACACCATTTACTGCCAAAAGGCAAGCCCCACGGCTGCCAGCACCCAGATCGCCGATGAAGGCTACCAGTCTACTGCACCGTCTACCGCCAAAAGGCAGTTAGCAGCTGCTGCTGTGTAGCAATGCAGTCCCACGTCTGCCGGCACCCAGAGGACATATGGTGATGGTGAGCTCAGCTGTGCTGAGCGGGCTCCATGTTGTCTGCACAGGTAACCCAGGTAACCCAGATAAAAAGGCGCGAATCTATTGTCTGCCGTTGCTGTGACGGGGGAGGGAGGGGCCTGACGACATGTACCCAGAACCGCCCGCGACACTGTTTTGCATCATCCGGGCATTGGGATCTCAACCCAGAATTCCAAGGGGCGGCAGAGACTGCGGGAACTGTGGGATAGCTGTGGGATAGCTACCCATAGTGCAATGCTCCGGAAGTCGACGCTAGCCTCGTACTGTGGACGCGGTCTGCCGACTAGAGCACCTAGAGCATTTTATTGTGTGGACATACACAATCGGCTGTATACAACCGATTTCAATAAAACCGGCTTCTATAAATTCGAACTAATTTCGTAGTGTAGACATACCCTAAGTGTAGAGAGCTACATTACCTTGAGTAGTCCCACTGATTCCAGTAAAGCTAGGGTCAGTAATAAGGCACATAATGAGAATTTGCAGGACTGGGGACTTAGATAGTAAACTCTTTGAGGCTGGGACATTTGGCTTAATCCTATTCCTACTGAAGTCAGTTGTCACGCTGTCGGGAGTGGCTCATGACCATGAATGCAATCCTCGGGGGACACTGTCTAAAAGCAGGACAGAAACTTCAAACTGATTGTCTGTTCTTTCTATAATTAGACTTCACCAACTCAGTTAACAGTCTTACCATGGAGTCACGAACAGTGCCCTGGGGCTTTCCAGTCTATCTTGCCACCCAGGCAAGCTGGACTTTGTGACAGACTGTCACTTTACACCACAAATCAAAACAATATTCAGGTTACTCCCAGTCCCAAAGGACCAGTCACTTTCTCCAGGTCAATTGTACTCAGTTCTCAAACCAAAGACAATGCCTGTAGTTAATCCTGTAATTAACTAAAAATGTATTAACAATAAGAAAATAAATAAGGAAGTTATTTACAAGGTTAAAACAGGAAACATACACAAACAAATTATAATAAGCAGCTCGGTGTGTCCTTTAGGGCTGACCCATGCATCACGGGGATCTCTTGCTTAGGAATCTTTGCCCCCAGAGTCCAGACAGCATAAAGATCCCAGTTTCTCCTTGTCAGGGATTTTTATCCCCTTCAAGCCAGAATCTAAGCTGATGGGATGGGTTCATGTGCAGGCCTCCCCTTCCTAGAGGGAGTAGGGAATACAATCAACAAGGTCTCTGTCCTTTAATGCTATACAATGCCTCATTTCCCTCCTGTGGTCCATCTTGCATGCAGGAACAGCACTTTACCTTAATTAATGTTGTTTTTCCTGTTTAGTGAGTTACACAATTATAGAGGTTTACAATGCAAACACTCAATATAACTTTATACCATGAGATACAGATATTATAAGTTGGAATATTACATGCAGCACCCTACAAGCATTCTATAAAGTCTAAACACAAAACAGATTTTTATAACACTAATATCTATTTTAACTATACTAACTAGGGCTGTCGATTAATCGCAGTTAACTCACATGATTAACTCAAAAAAATAACTGCAATTAAAAAAATTAATCATGATTAATCGCACTGCTAAATAGAATAGCAATTGAAATTTATTAAATATTTTTGGATGTTTTTCTACATTTTCAAATATATTGATTTCTATTAAAACACAGAATACAATGTGTACAGTGCTCACTTTATATTATTTTTTATTACAAATGTTTCAACTGTAAAAATGATAAAAGAAATAGTATTTTTCAATTCACCTCATACAAGTACTGTAGTGCAATCTCTATCGTGAAAGTGTAACTTACAAATGTAAATTTTTTTGTTACATAACTGCACTCAAAAACAAAACAATGTAAAACTTTAGAGCCTACAAATCTATTCAGTCCTATTTCTTGTTCAGCCAATCGCTAAGACAAACAAGTTGTTTACATTTACAGGAAATACTGCTGCCTGCTTCTTATTTACAATGTCACCTGAAAGTGAGAACAGGCGTTAGCATGGCACTTTTGTAACAGGTGTTGAAAGGTATTTACATGCCAGATATGCTAAACATTCCTATGGCCCTTCATGCTTCAGCTACCATTCCGGAGGACATGCTTCCATGCTGATGTTTGTTAAAAAAATAGTGTGTTAATTTAATTTGTGACTGAACTCATTGGGGGAGAATTGTATGTCCCTTGCTCTGTTTTACCCGCATTCTGCCATATATTTCATGTTATAGTAGTCTCGGATGTGACCCAGCACATGTTGTTTGATTTACGAACACTTTCACTGTAGATCTGACAAAATGCAAAGAAGGTACCAATGTGAGATTTCTAAAAATAGCTACAACACTCGACCCAATCTGAATTGCCATCCAAAATCTGAGAGGGACGAGGTGTGGTGCATGCTTTCAGAAGTCTTAAAAGAGCAACACTCAGATGCGAAACTACAGAACCCGAACCACCAAAAAAGAAAATCAACCTTCCGTTGGTGGCACCTGACTCAGATGATGAAAATGAACATGCATTGGTCCGCTCTGCTTTGGATTGTTATCGAGCAGAACCAATCTTCAGCATGGATGCATATCCTCTGGAATGGTGGTTGAAGCATGAAGGGACATATCAGGGCCGTAGCAACAAAGAACGTGGCCCCCTCCGAACGGTGGCCCCCTCCGAACATATGTCCGGGCAGAGCCCCTTACAATGCAGAAACTGGAATGCGGTATTTATTTTGCCACTTTTAGGGGCCCCCTTCCTTGCACAGGGCCCCTTACAATGCAGAAACTGGAATGCGGTATTTATTTTGCCACTTTTAGGGGCCCCCTTCCTTGCGGGGCCCTCTCCGGTCAGAGGGTACGGAGGGCGCTCGCTACGCCTCTGGGACATATGAATGTTTAGTGCATCTGGCATGTAAATATCTTGCGATGCCGGTTACAACAGTGCCATGCAAATGTCTGTTCTCACTTTCAGGTGCCATTGTAAACAGGGCCAGCTCTAGCTTTTTTGCTGCCTCAAGCAAAAAAAAAATCACGGCAGCCACGGGGAGTACGTGGAGGGCGGTCAAGGAGGCTCGCAAGGGGGTGAAGGGCGGCGCCCGCCTGCTCCCTCCACCCGTGGGCAGCCCGCTCGTAGCCTGACGAGAGGCACCCTCCGGCCTTGGGGTGCCTCTCCCGGCTGGGCAGGCAGAGCCCCCGGGAGCTGCAGGAGGTGCTGGCTCAGCCGCTCCTTTAAAGGCAGCTCAGGCGGGCCGGGCTCAGAGCGGTGCGGGAGGTGGAGGCCGATGCAGGCGGCGGGGAGTGGCGCGTCCTGGGGAGCCTGGCAGCATGGTGAGTGGCGGGGATCGCTAGTTCCTGCCCCCCCCCGGGCCGGGGTCTATGCCCCTGCAGGGCTGGGCTGGGACTGGCGGAGCGTGGGGAGCCGGCCGGGGGCTCTGGATCTGCGGACCGGGCTGCCAAAGCAAAAAAAAATAAAAAATAAAAAAGAACCACGGCAGGGCGGCCGGAATGTGCCGCCCCAAGATTGGCCAGAATGCCGCCCCTTACAATGTGCCGCCCCAGGCACGTGCTTTCTCGTCTGGTGCCTGGAGCCAGCCCTGTTTGTAAACAAGAAGCAGGCAGCATTATCTCCTGCAAATGTAACCAAACTTGATTATCTGAACGATTGGCTGAAGTAAGACTGAGTGGACTTGTAGGCTCTAAAGTTTTACATTGTTTTATCTGTGAATGCATTTTTTTTGTACATAATTTAACATTTGTAAGTTCAACTTTCATGATAAAGAAATTGCACTACAGTACTTATATTAGGTGATTTGAAAATACTATTCCTTTTGTTTTTTACAGTGCAAATATTTGTAATAAAAATAAATATAAAGCGAGCACTGTGCACTTTGTATTCTATGTTGTAATTGAAATCAATATATTTGAAAATGTAGAAAATATCCAACAATATTTAAATAAATGGTATTCTATTATTAACAGTGCGATTAATTGTGGGATTAATCACAATTACTTTTTTTAATCGCTTGACAGCCCTAATACTAACCCACACGTAAACCAGACTGTCCAGTTATGCATTTGTCATGCCTGGACCTTAGCATCAGTTGCCAGCATCACATAAGTATCACAGCTCACACTGAATTCAGTAGATGCAGGATTGGGTCCATTGTCTTTTACTTGTCTGTAAAGAAAGCATCTTGCCCACTTATGGTGCTGGATAAATAAATAATAATTGTATGCAAAACAAATGTTAAAATAAAGTTATTTAGGTTGTAAAGTCAAGTAATGTTAAGTTAGGAAATGCCAGATTTCTGATTGCTTGTGCATACTTAATTCTGCCTCATCATGTGTCCAACCTTTGCACTGAATTAGGCAGGAGTCCTGTGGAAAAAATTGCATGTGATCATGTAGTTAAAGATTGCATAATAGTGCATATGCACAAGGAGAGCAAATTAAAGTTGCATGAGCAACTGGAAGTCTGATATTTCCTATCTTTTGAATGCTTGACTTTGCAGCTTTAAATAACTTTTAAATTTTGCATGCAATTTTATAGTTTTTTTAAAAGGGAAAAAAATATAACAACAAATTATGTTACATACCACTGTAACAATCTCCCCCTTCCCCTATCAACAGCATTTGAACCATGAACCTTCAGCACAGATAGCTACTACTCAAGCTACAAGACTATTAGTTGGTAGCAGAAAAAGACTACTATCCCAGTGGGGGCTGGGGGTGAGCTACTGGTGCCATATACTCCATTCAGGGAGTGGTCAAGGGAAGCCCAACCTGGCTAAGTATTTCCCTTCCCTTCAACTAGATCATGGGAGACATCCTGATCCATGTGGTGTTCCCTGAATGCAGACAAGCTGGTGGGATCATATGCTAGGTCCTGGGGGTTCCGTGAGGGGAGCCTGGTCCAGCTGTCTCTCCTGATGGGAGTTGAAGGACATTCTGACTCATGTGGTGCCTCAAGCGGAGGGGATGGAATGTGATGGGATGCTGGAATCATAGGCTGGGGCTGGGTTTTGAGAGTCCATTCAGGTTCTTTCTCCCACCGTTTGCTGCTCCAGCAGCTTCCAGGTATTCACAGTGTAGTGTGCTGCGTAGACAGGGTGAAATGTTTCTGTTGTTATTTTAGTATTCTGCCAAAATGTTCTGAAAGACACAAGTGACAGAAGTGAAATGGTGATTTTCAGAAGTTTATAACTCAGCCAAACCTGAATGAAATTTCAAAGGGAGGGGGTTAGTGGGAAGGCACTTTTCTAACTTGAGGCTTTGTTTCCCTGCTGAATTTTGAAGCCAAGTGCAAACAATGGAGGTTGTTAGAGCATCTCAAAAAAAGACTGCAAGAATATTTTTAATGAAAAGTATTAGGCAATCTAAATATAACAGTCATTACCGGCTCCTTCTATAATATAGTAAATATCAATGTAGAAAAACAAATATTAAAATAAAAATCGTTCAGTTTTATTATTTGCATCACACTAGCACTCAGCAGTCTTAGCAGACAAGGCCTATCTAGTAAGAAACACTCAGCTTGCAATCGTATTTAAGAAACATAAAAGGAGATGAAACAAACAACACGGGGGCGTGGGGAGGGCAGGACAAGAACCGTGTAAGAATGTCAGGGACCAGCTTGCGTTTGGTTCACACGAGAGCTACAAGGCAGCCTGCGCCGCCCCGCTCAGCCCTGCCCGCCCTTGGTTACTGAGAACCGGTTGAGCGGAAGGGAAGCGTCACTGCGCAGGCACCTAGCGCTGGATTACCATGGAGTGGTGGGGGCGGGGGGCACAGAGAGGCGGGGCTATGGAGGGAGGGGGAAGGATTTGAGGCGCGGACCTGGGCTAGGGAGGAGAGGAAGTGGGCGGGGCTATGAGAGAGGGAGCTCGACGATGACGTTGCGGGGCGGGGCTAGGGCGGGGGAAAGCGCCTGACTGACGTGCCGTGCTGAGGTCAGAGTTTGCGCAGATCCCGGAAGTGCGGCGGGTGGGCGCGGGCAGTTCGCTGTATTGCTGCGGGCGGGCGGACGGACAGGCCCACCAAGCGCAGGCAGGGGGAGGGAAACATGGCGACTTTTATTTCGGTGCAGTCGAAGAAGGCCTCCGAGGTGGACTTGGCCAAGCCGCTCTGCAAGTTCATCCAGCAGACGTACCCGGCCGGGGAGGCGCAGAGCGATCACTGCCGCGCGGCCGAGGAGCTCAACAAGCTGCGCAAAAGCGCGGTCGGCCGCCCCCTCGACAAGCACGAGAGCTCGCTCGAGACGCTGATGAGGTGCGGGGGGAGCATAGGTGGGCGGCGGGGGGGGGGGGGCGACGCCAGGGCCGTGGGGCTGGCCCGTCCGGGCAGGGGGGGGGGGGGGGGGCAGGCGGTAGTGTTACTTGGGGGAAGTTCTTGCAGCGCGGAGCCGGTGTTCCCCAGCCAGGCCCCGGGCTTTGGGCTGCAGCGCCCCGAGCGTCGCGCCGCCCTCCCCCTGGGGGGGTAACAGGGTTTCTGCCCCTCCTCCCGCCCCCTGGCTGTGTTCCCAGAGCGGCGGTTTCTTACCTGGGATGTGCTCGCGCCGCCTGGGCGTCTCCCGCGTGACGTCAGGGGTCCGCTCAACTTGCCGGGACACCTGGGCCGGGCCGGGCTGTGATGCGAGGCCGCGTCGCGTCTCGCTGGCGGCCGGGCCCCCACGAGCCCAGTGGCCTGAGCGAGGCCGCGGGTCGGGGCAGGGAAGTGCTGCCCGGGGGGGCGCTCTCCGCCCGCTGTCTCCGGCCCGTTGCCATAGGTGGTAGTTCCAGACCTTATTGCCCCTTTCCTATGGCTTACAGCTCTCCCCTCCTGCCCCCAGTGCCCTGAGCTGAGCTGTCTTCGCGTCGCTTCCTCTGTTTTCCTTCTCCTCGCTTCTGTCTGTTTCTTGCTTCTTAACTTGTTGTTGTCTTGTGGTTGCGCCCCTTCCCGGCTTCCCAAGCAGCGCAAGTCTGTGATCTGCTTGGTATGAGGGAGTCTGTCTGTGGCTCTGCTGTGCCAGGACTCTTGCACTCTAGGTGAGTGGCATAGGAGAAAAAGGAACCGTGGGCAGCTGTGGTGCTGCTTCTAACCCACTATGCTGTACACCTGAACTGCTTCTGTGTCCAGCTGTTGGAGATGCTGTGCGGCCCACCTGCTCCTTTACCCATGGAAGCGCTCCATCTTTCTTCATCCCCACTGGATTAGGCACAGTTTGCTTGGGAAAAACTGATCTGGGGGCTGATTACAGGTTTCATCTTGCTGAGTAACTTCTACTAACTTCCAAATGACAGGATGCATGCTGGGACTTGTAGTTTGTGACACATGTAGTGCTAAATTGAAGGAATGGCTGCAATCTGTTAAGTTTTATGTGAATGGTGTGAAGCCCTTTGGCAAATTATCAGTGCTGCGTAAATGCGGCAAAATCCCTGTTAAGATCTTGGAAATATCCCAAATAGTAAGCTGCTTTGACAGCTAGGAGAGCAAGTTATACTGTCCAGTTACACAGGCAAAAGGTACTGTAAAAGGGCCCAGATGAGCAACAGACTTCTGAAATGCAAATTAGACCAACCTAAGGCTTGCACTACAAAATAGTAAAGGAGAGATCAGTACTTCAGAGTGTTTTGTGTTCTTTGTGTTCTGAAAGTACACAGTGAAAGCTCGGCGGGGGGGAGTAAATGAAAGAACCTGACTCTTTAACTCACCAGACTCTCATGAAGGTGGTAATGGAAAACATTCTTTGAAAACCAGTGCCTTCTACATAGTGACTTAATAAATATTGAAAGTAACCAGGTATACTCACTAAAACATACTACACCATGGTCAGAACTTGAATGAAGACACTAATTTTTTAGGTCTTGTCTACACTACAGAATTTTGTCGATGAAAGTTATGCCGCTTTAATTAAATGGCTTTATTTAAACCACTGTTGCATGTCCACACTATGCTCCTTGTGTCTGCAGAGTGCATCCCCATTAGCAGCTCTTGCATCGACACGGAGAGTAGTGCACTGTGGGTAGCTATCCCATTGTGTAAGGGGCTGCAGGGTGCTTTGGGAATGGTGTGCAATGCCTCCTGGGGCAGGTACAGCATCACATGATGCAGGTTTCTCAATCCCATCCTTCCATGGGCATCCTAGTAGGTTGCTAGCTGCTTTTCAATTGAAGAGTGTGTGTGTGTAGAGTGTGACGGGGATTGATGTGTGTGGGGAGAGACCAGAAACAGTGTGTAGACGTCCCCCCCACATCCTGCTTTGCCTGCCTATGGTTCTGTGATTCCCTCTGAGCCCTCCCACAGTCTCCTCAGCAGCTCGGAGCAACCTCCTCAGCAGCTCTGTGGGCTCTCCGCTCTGAGAAATATCAGAGCTTCCTGAAGCTTTGAAATGGGAGGGGCGCATGTATACATAGCTAGATGCAGGGCAGCTGAGTTCATCAGTCCCCACCTTCCTCCTTGGTTCTGCACAGCGTCCTGTCCCGTTTCCTCTCCCACCCCCACCAGGAACCTGCCTAGTGCTGTGTTCCTAGTGTGGGGAGAGCAGGAGAATTCCATGATAATGATTTGCTCTTTGCTGCCTGAATGGTATGCTCAGCTGTCAGGACTTCCCGGGACTTTGAAAGAGGAGGTGCCAGGCCCGCTGACAGCAATTTCGGGCCCCAGAGCAGAACGGTCCGCCTGACATTTGGACGGTGCTGCTGCCTGCGCTGGCTAGTGCCCAGCGAGCTCTTCCAGCACAGCCAGGGCTTCCACATGCGCGCTTGGCTGCCTTTACCGCTGTCGGTACCATCCCGTGTGTGCCTAGGAGTCCTGTGGGCCGCCGGGGCAATTTAAAAGTGCCTTCCGCTGCTATTGTGGCAGTGTCTGGGAGCCCCCTGGCCATTTTAAATCGCCTGGGCAATTGCCCCCTCTGTCCCTCTTCCCCCCTCCCTCCTGTCGCCTGGGAGGAGCGCATGCCTGTAGGGCAGCTGAGTTCAAAACTGAGAGAGGAGCGGTTACAGTGGGCATTGTGGAATAGTGGGAGAGGCCAGTTCTAGCGATATAACGAATGGCAGTGTCTACAGTGATGCTTTAACTTTTGCCACAAAAAACATCCCAATAGCTTCCCAACTCTCACAGAAGAGCAGAAGAATTATTAAGTTGAAATACTGATATACTGTAGCAGTATTCCTGTGGCATCAGTTAATACAAACCTGTATATTAGAGGGTAGTACATTCATTTTAATCTCCATAGAAAAGGCAGTTCTTAATATATAAATTATCTCATCCCCTGTGCCACCTTTCTTACATACCCTGTGAGCCAGATCTTTGGGCACAGTGCCACTCCACCAGTGAACTTTGTCCACAAAACCTAAGTAAGTGACCCCATAAAGATCACCCCAAGGAAGCTTTCTCTACAAGGGCTATGAACAGTGTATTGTCAGCAGTTACAGCTTACCACGAGCACTCTCTCTAAGAAAGCATATTTATTCTTTAGGTAAAAGAGTTGCAGAGAAAACATAATAACAACAAAAGTTCCTATTTGCATGCTAAAAGCTTTCCAGAGGTTGCACATCAGTCTTATGGGGCCTTCGTAGGCCAAAGTTTTTCCAGACCCTCTACAATGCAGGGTTTTTATCCCAAAAGTCCTTTTTGTGTTTGTCTCTGGAAAACCCAGTTTGAACCAGTGTATGCAAGCTTCCCTAAGGGTTGGCATCTCTCTGAAGGAATTTACAATCAAAATGATTCACCTTAATCACCCCCCCCATTGTGTTTGGTTCTTGGGGGAGCTGTGATAACCTGATCCGGTGGAGTTGCATTCAGTCCCTGGCCCACAGTGATGCACACACTTGATACATTATGGTCTCCAAAGATACTGTATGGCATTTCAATATGTGTGTCGAGCACCATCCTGCAGCTCAGCCCTGATAGCTTTTTAACAGGCTCAGGTGTTTGTTCTTCAATTAACTGCCTAGATAAGCTAATTTAAGGGGAATGATCCTTGTAAGGGTAGCCTGGCCCTAGACTCGTCTTAAAGGAGCCAGCAGCTCTGTGGCAATGACACAACAATTTGAGATTCTCATTTGTCTGAGAATTTTGTGCCTACTTTGGTAACACCTACGATTATTACAACTGAAGAATCTAGGAAGGGAGGGAAATCTTTTTTTTTTTTTTTTCTTTTTCTTTTTTTGGTTGACTTTGTGTATGTCTACAGTCATAGTGTTTTCACTGTATAGCATTCACTGGCTCCAAAAGATGTTTATAAATGTCAACGTGGAAGCAGAATAATTCTTTCAATAAGGATTTTAAAAAAGGACATGCCTATTTATATCAAACTGGAATTTCTTTGTTAATAATTTTAAAAATGTTGACTATCCCTTTTTAATATAAGAATTTATTTTTGTATTGTATTTATCAACATTTTGTAGGGAAATAAAGCAGGCTATCAGACAGAAGCTACATCAAATAAATGCACATCCCACTCCACTCTGTAATTGACTAAAGTTAGGCTCTAGAAGCCCATAAAAAGGGTTATATGTGTGAAATTCCAAAGGGAGTGTAAGGGTCATAAAGTGAGAGATCTACCACAGCCATTTCCAGAGTATTTGACTGTAAAATGGTGAGAGTTGGCCAGCTGACTTTAGTTGCCAGGTTGTAGGCCATTTAGGGACTTAAAGGTATCTAGGTGATGTATGTACACTACAGTGGCACAGCTACAGTGCTGCAGCTATGCCACTGTAGTGTAGCTGCTTCCTACATTGATAGATGGAAAAACCCCTTCCATGTGGGTAATCCACCTCTCTGAGAAGTGGTAGCTCGGACTAGGGAAGAATTTTTCTGACAGCCAAGTTGAGTCTGCAGTGGGCTTAGGTTGACCTAACTACTCCGCAGAAGGTGCAAACTTTTTCACAGCCCTGAGCAATGTAGCTAGGTCAATCTAATTTTTATGTGTAGACTAGGCCTGTATTCTTTTTTAAGGATGTAAAGTAAGTTAATTACTAACACTTTGAATTGCACCTAGAAGTGAACAGGAAGTAAGTACAAATACTTCAGCAGGCTGTGTGATTTTTGGGACTTTAAAATCACTTCTGTCTCACCAGCTCATCTTCCTCCTCTCTCTCTGTGCCATACATTCACTAACTACTTTGACTTAAAGATGATTTTTAGTAGCTGATACCTTGAAATGCTAGAAATAAACTGCTTTATCTGCAATCCACTTGGAAGTCCAATTTGCAAATGGTATACAGCATTAATCTCTAATTAGCACTTTTAGAGAGCCTATTACATTCCAATCAGAATGGAGGTGTTATTGAGGAAAAGGAAGCCATTGTTCTGAGTGACTTGATTTTAAGTTTTGTCACCTGCCAAGAGTGAAATATAGAGAAAATGCTAATTTCTATCCTTTCCACTCGTGTAAGGTATGTTTCTAGAATTCATGGATCATGAAATATAGTCTCTTAAATTTGTTGGTCCCTCATTTTAGAATTGTCTTCCTTGCTTTAGCTCAGTACTAAATATACCAAGTCCCTACTACAAGACGGGCCCAACAAAGAAAGTAACGGAATGCCACTAGCCGTCACCTACAGCCCCCAACTAAAACCTCTGCAGTGCATCAATAAGGATCTACAACCTATCCTGAAGGATAATCCCTCACTCTCACAGACCTTGGGAGACAGGCCAGTCCTCACCTACAGACAGCTCCCCAACCTGAAGCAAATACTCACCAGCAACTACACACCACACAACAGAAACACAAGCCCAGGAACCAAACCCTGCTACAAACCTTGGTGGCAACTCTGCCCACATATCTATTCAAGGGACATCATTGTAGGATCTAACCACATCAGCCATACCATCTGGAGCTCATTCGCCTGCACATCTACCAATGTGATGTATGCCATCATGTGCCAGCAGTGCCCCTCTGCCATGTACATTGGCCAAACTGGACAGTCTCTACTCAAAAGAATAAATGGACACAAATCTGATCTCAGGAATCATAACATTCAAAAACAGTAGGAAATCAATCTCTCTGGTCACTCAATAACAGACCTAAAAGTGGCAATTCTTCAACAAAAAAACTTCAAAAACAGACTCCAATATGAAGCTGCAGAACTGGAATTAATTTGCAAACTGGATACCATCAGATTAGGCCTGAATAAAGACTGGGAGTGGTTGGGTCATTACAAAACCTAAACTTAATTTCCCCAATACTAATTTCTCCCTACTGTTACTCACACCTTCTTGTCAACTGTCTGTAATGGGCCACTCTCTTACCACTTCAAGTTATTTTTCCTCCCTTGGTATCCTGCTGTTAATTGATTTATCTCGTAAGACTGACCTCACACTTGGTAAAGCAACCCCCATTCTTTCATGTATTTATACCTGCTCCTGTATTTTTCACTTCATGCATCTTATGAAGTGGGTTCTAGCCCACAAAAGTTTATGCCCAAATAAATTTGTTAGTCTCAAGGACTCCTCGTTGTTTTTGCTGATACAGACTAACACGGCTACCAGTCTGAAACAAGTCTCATATTGTCATCCAGTATTTATTGGCTAAGTGAGGCCCTACTCAAAAGTGATGACATTCTCTTTGTTGGATGTAACGTAACTTCTGAACACTGTTTCAAATTAGTTCCTTCAGGGAGTGTTCTATGCATCAGTGGGCAGAACCCTATAGATTTTGATGAAAATTGGGTAAACCAGAAAAGAGGCTTGCACAGCTGTGGGTTGGATGCTTAGCTAGCAGCAGGAGTGGAGAATAAAAGAGGCTTTATTTCTTCTTTTCTAATGCCCTGCCTCACCAAACCCTGCTCGGTTGGGTTGGGGCAGAAGGGTGAGAAGGAGAGGGCGCCTCCCTTCCAGTTCAAGGGAAAGATGGGAAGAAAACGGTGGG
The DNA here is from genome assembly GCF_013100865.1 of Trachemys scripta elegans. Classification (NCBI taxonomy): domain Eukaryota; kingdom Metazoa; phylum Chordata; order Testudines; family Emydidae; genus Trachemys; species Trachemys scripta. The sequence goes on from NC_048299.1 coordinate 81,920,478, forward strand.
GGTGAGGGCGGAGAGAGAGAGGCCTTGGCTTGAGGGAAGGGGAGGTGGAGGGTTTTACAAGGAATCCCTGAAGTAGAGGAGAATGGGAGTGTGGCACACAGGGAGCTTGCGGGTGTGACTGGAAGGAAACAAGGAGCCCTTGGTGTATGCAATGAGCTCCACTATGGAAATGTGCAACACTCCAGTTTATTTTCATTACAGTAGTTCTGGGAGGCCAGCAGAGAATGGGGCCCCCTTGTGCTAGGCAAAAATAGTGACCAAAGAGCTTGCAATCAAAATAGACAAATGGTTGGGGATGGGGGGGGGGGGGGGGGGGGGGGGGGGTAGAGAGAGAACATACAAGTTGAATCAGCATAGTGATGGTTAGCAAATGTTATGTTAATGTCATGATTTTTTAAATTTAATTTAATTCTCTGTAACATGATCATGAATGTCAAGGGAAGATTTGTTTCCTTGTCTGTCATGTATTCATATAGTGGACCCTTTGCATAAGGATCTCTCCTCCTCCTACCACATGTGATAAGTGGGATGGAAGAGACACATTGTCCTCAGTATCCCTTGCCTTCCATCCACCTCCCCTCCTAGATCCACAGTGATTGCTGCCACAGTGGAGGCACATTGCATGTTTTAGTTATCTCTCCCAAAATGTTGCAGAATTAGTGGGGGAGTTCCATGATTTACGTATGGAGGGCAACCCTTCCTCAATGTAAACAAGACCAATACAACTCTTAATCTGGTATTTACCTCCGCTCTTTTGTCTGTTGGTCTAGATACTACGATCAGCTGTGTTCCATAGAGCCAAAATTTCCATTTTCTGAAAATCAGGTAAGGTGCAAAAGACTTGCATTGGCTTCACATATACTGTATTGGGACAATAGTTCATGGAAACCAGGATGTCTTTTTTAAATTTTCTTCTACTACTACTTCTTCTAGGCCTATGTTTAAGACAGTGCTTCTCCCAGGAAAGACATTAATCTCTCTTAGCTTCCTTTCCTAATCTCTCTCTCTCTCTCCTTACATATGGCTGTGGACGTGTTTAATCCTGATACTTTGAGATTTCACCTGTGGTAACTATCATTGCTCTCATTTTACAGATGTCAAAATGCAGGCTCAGAAAAAATGTGGTTTTTCTGGAGGCCACTGTGATCTGGTCCATCGGTAACAGTGGCAGTTATTCAGCTATAGAGTTCATTTGCAGTCACCTTATTTGCTAGTATACACTATTTTAAATTTTGTATTTAAACCTGATTTATTTTTAATAAGGGTTGCCAATTCTTTCTTTATGAGCAAAGAGGTAATGGAGATCTTTTAGCTGTTCTATATTCATCTTTGTTGAGGTGTAAGAAGACATCAGTCATCCGTTTCGAGTTGGCTGTGCCAGTGTCTATAGGGCAGAAGTCACCATTTCTATTCTTTCAAGGCGTGCTCCTTTCAGACAGTGATGTCTTTGGCAGAAAGACTGACACACTTCTTACAAAGAGATTTGTATGACAGCAACTTAGACCTTCTTTTAAACATGCTAAGTTCCACAAGATTTATTCAAAGAGAGCTTCTACTGAAGTCTGTAAAGGGTTCTCCAAGGTGGGATGGCTCAGTAAAGGGGAAATAATTGGAAGTGATGGTAAAGAGAACCCAGAGGTAAATATATTTTTGTATATAGTTGCACAAACTTCTGGCATGGGACTTCCTCCTATGATAAATTCTCTTGTGGTGATCTTCACACTTTGCCATGCTGAAGAATTGAAGAACTTATCTGAGTTTCTCAAACCTTCTCTTCAAGAAGTAAGGTCTACAAATCCCACCCACTCTGGGAATAAAATATGGCAGCCCTTTTCTGCTAGCAGTACTTGCTCAGAGTGGAAAATTCTCTTGTATTAGTAATTCTTGTCATGGTTATAAGGCTAGCTACACCTCTGACCCTTTCTCGGGTCTCCCTGAATGCACCTCCATTAGGACTAAGGCTTCCTACTTTTCCTTTCCTGGGATGGAATCCGATGGTTCTCCCTCTTTTAGATTGGGTCCTAAGATATAGGCCCTATGTACTGACTATGCTTTCCTGGCAGGTACAACTGGATTCAGGGTTGCCAACCCTCCAGGATTGGCCTGGAATCTCCTGGAATCGGCATTGATCTCCCAGTGGCTATTGAAAGCAATCCAGGAGATTTTAATAGGATATTTTAAGAAAATGACAGTACGTCATGTTGGGGGTGGGGAGGGGGGGAATCTCTGAGAATAGCTTGTCAGAGCTGGCAATCCTAGGTACCAATGGTGGTTCTCTGTGGAGTCTGTGACCAGCTGTGAATAGGGATCCAAACAGCCTTCCTATAACAGTATTTTTTGTTCTTAATAGTAGGAACAAAACATTAACATAAGAAAAAAGGATTATTAAAACAACAAAAGGTCAACATAAGTCTCTTTCATTCAGACTCCTAGATAGACCTAGTTTGCCCCGACCCCTAACCTCTGGGTTTCTGCATCTCAGTCTCCTAACTCTCGCTCCCCCTCCTGTTCAAGGTGTGTCCTTTAAAATCCAGATAGTTTTTGTTCGCTTTTCCTTGAGCTTGGGTCTGCTTTGCCAAACCAGTTTGAGTGCAGCAGAGTTTCAGAAGTGGAAATTCAAAGTGAATGGCTCTTGTGTTGTCTCTGAAGTTTTTGCTAGGAAGTGTGTATCAGGATCCACACAGACACATTCCTTCCTGGGTGCATTTCTGAACAATCCTGCTATTGAATTAAATCAATATATGCATGCAGTAAGCAGCACAATCATCCAGGCAAGATATGGTATTCATAAATTATTGTAGAGCATCTTCAAATCCATCACAGTTCTTAAAACAAAAAAAAGTTCATGTACTTTACTTTGGAGAATGGTTAAGTTTCCTTGTAGCTTTGGAAATTTCTCACATTGGCACTCTCTTCAGGGGAAGGAGGTTCTGCCCTGTCATTCACAGGTATAATTCTGCTTCCAAGATGTGAGCATTAAAGACCTGTTGTGAGAAACTATGAACCTTTCTTATTGAAGACATTTTGTGTAAGCTCAGATAGAAAGTTGAGTAGCAAAATTTTATATGTGAAACTTAAGACTGTCTTAAGGTTCATAGGATTTTTGTAACATTACTTACACATTGCTAAGAATTATAATGCTTTAATTAGAATAAAACTGTGTACTGGATGTCTTTTTAAAATAAGTCTTTCTAAACTGAAATGCAGCGTATTCTCCTTCCCTTTTTTCAGATCTGTGTGACCTTTACATGGAAAGATGCCTTTGATAAAGGGTCGCTTTTTGGAGGATCTGTCAAACTTGGTATGTAATTCTAATGAAAATAAAATGCAAGTAATTCTTCTAATAACGAATTTTGAAAATATTTGTATTTTGATGGTGGCCAGGTTTTCAACATCACTGTTTCTCACTGTGGCTGTTCTAGTGAGTCCAGGCACTAGAACTCCTCCTCTTGGAGATTTTATCCCTTTGGAGCTATGCAATCAGCAGGTGTTTGCTGCGCCGCAGGACAGCCTTTTCAAAACAAGGCAGCTTTTATTAGTCGATTGGAATACAATATTTTTGGGGTCCCTTTTTTGGAATGAAAAAGCCAAGCTTGTACATGTTACCATGTTGGCAGCACTACCTTTCTCTCTGGCTCCCACTATCCAGGATTGTGTGTCTGCCATGGGCAGCAGAATACTTACTACAGCTCCTGACACATGAGTTCTTTGATTCAAGCTCTACTCATGCTGTTCTCCTATGCTCTGCTGGCCAAGGGAGGTAGTATTGAAAGTTGTCTGGTGGTTGGTCCTCCACTTTTTCTTTGAGGTAATTCAATGTGTTGACAGTTCTTGGGGGTCCATGCTTACCAATCCAGACGTATGCACAGGACCAACACCCATCTCTTATTCCCCTGTCTTAGAGAAGAATTTAAACCCCTCAGTCCTAGAAGGTCATAATACAAAAGTGAGTGGGGAAACCAAGTCACACTTTTTTTTTTTATAAAATATAAAAATTTCCCCCATTCCACTTGGCAATATGTGCAATCACTGTGTTCAGCTGGATAAATAAGACTGACTTCCTCTTTCCCCAGTACGTTACTTTTGATTTCTTACTGAAGCCCTACAGATGCATTTATTACAGTACTGCTCACTGAGGGGTGTCCTGGTAGGCCATACTTCACCAGCTCATGGAGAGGAAACATTAAAATCCCTGGGTCACTACTTGAAGGGAGGGGAAGAAAGGAACAGTTTACTCCCTCCTGCAGCTGCTTTGTTCTAACTGTATCACTTTGGACCTCTCTCCCCTTTCCTTTCTCTTCTCCATCCTGCCCCAGTTTGTTTCCTACAAAATGCTCTACTGTGTGGGGAAGGGAAAGTCTTGTTCAGAGCAGAGAAGGGTGCAGTGCAAGTGGGTGGGAGAAAGCACTTCCAGCAGCAGTGAGTTTACCCTATCTCACGTCATGGCAGCTGCATATGACTAATAACTTCTCCAAGGCTATTAATGGGCTTGGCTGCTTGATATTCAGAGCCAAGTGTTTCCCAATGTGTGGGTTAGGTACATTCTCTTGGGCTGTGAAGAACTACTGGGGGTTGGACAGGCCTCTCAGTTCTCCAGAGTGAAGGCTTAATTTAAATAAGGATGTGTCTACCCTGCAGCTGGGAGGTGCAATACCCAACTCCGATGACAGACTCATGAGAGTGGCCATACTGAGTCAGACCAATGGTCCATCCAGTCCAGCATCTTGCCTCTGACAGTGGCCAGTGACAGATATTTCAGAGGAAATGAATAGAACAAGGCAATTTGGAGTGATCTGTCCTATCATCCAGTCCCAGCCACTGACAGTTGGCGATTAGGAACGCCTGGCGCATGGTGTCCCTCATGCTAGTTTTGCTCAAGCTAATGCACTAAAAAGAGGCAGCGTAGATATTGCAGCACAGGAAGCATCTCAAGCTAACTGCCCAAGTACAAACCCACCAACCCTCTGGGTCTGAGATAAGGTGGCCAGCCCAAGCCTCTGCCTGTGCTCAGGGCCGGATCCAGGGTTTTGGCCACCCCAAGCATCCCCCTTCTCCTCCCCTCCCCCTGCCCCCCCCAAAACTGCAATCGTGATATTCGGCGGAAGGTCCTTCGATCCGAGCGGGAGTGAGGGACCGCCCACCGAATTGCCACCGAATAGCTGGACCTGCCGCCCCTCTCCTGAGTGGCCGCCCCAAGCACCTGCTTGGCAAGCTGGTGCCTGGAGCTGGCCCTGCCTGTGCTGCAGGGTCCACACTGCCATTTTTATCATTCTAGCTCAAGCAAAGCTAGCACAAGTCTGTCTGCTGAGAATCATACCTCTCAGCTGCAGTGCAGACATACCCTAAATCTCTAGCTGTTATGGATGCAGAGAGAATCTTGACAACATGAATCCAGCATAACTAATGCAGAGAGATCTGCCAGAATTTGCAGAGATTGTGAAACAATAGCTCTCAGGTCTGAAATGCACTATTCATTTCAGTAGGTGCTAACTTAAATGTCAGTGATGATAGTTTAAATGTTAATAATTGACTGTTTCACTGATTGTTTAAAGCCATCAAAGAGGAAGTATCATGCACAGTTACACAATCTACTCTTAAGCCTCTGCTCACTTTGAGCAGGACTTCAACAATAATACATGCTGGAACTGAAGATTTGTGACTTATTTTCCTAATGTGGGGCTTATCTTTTAAAAGTTTGGGAAATGCTGTGCTAGATGTAAGATTCAGCCTTCTCTAGATAAACAAGGATTCTTCTTTCTTTGTAGTTCTCTTTAACATGCAGGATCAGAGTGATTTGGGTGTTAAAAGTTCCATACAGTTGCTTCCTTAGCTTCTTGTTTGAAACTACTGGTGGTCTCCAAATTCAGAAGATACTTACTCTCCTGTAGGTCTTGGCCTTCTTGTCTTTAGGAGGGCAAAATGCTGAAGCTTATTTTCCTCACAGAATGCTCACTCTGGCTTTTTTGGTTTCAGCTCTGGCAAGTTTGGGATATGAGAAGACCTGCGTTTTGTTCAACTGTGGCGCATTAGCTAGTCAGATTGCATCAGAGCAGAATCTGGATAATGATGAAGGATTGAAAACTGCTGCTAAACATTATCAGGTGTGGAAGTCTCTCTGTACTGACAAACATTGAAACTATTAATTCTTAAAATTAAAAATTTCCAGTTAAGAAAAAAATATATCTTAACCTCCCATTACTGAAAAACTTGAAACTGTTGACCTCTGACTGAACACCAGAACTCTTAATTGGCCAAACTCAGAACACCCAAATAAACATCTTCTATTTTAACCTGTAAACATGACTCTTCCCTCACCCCCAGTCCCTGCCTTTGGTTAAGTGGTCTGCTGAGCAGCTGGTCTTTTTAAAAAAAAAAAAAAAAAAAAAAAAAAGTAAATATCAGTAAAGTATGATGTAATACTATGTTTGTTTGCAAGTTCCTTGAGAATCCTAAATAGATGGCAAACTATTTTTGTGTTTGCTGAAGCCTTTGAACTGTATTGGCTATGTCCTTGGTAATAAGTTCTTCAAAATCTTTAAGTTGAGTTCGTCACATCTCCCCTCTCCAAAATTAGGAGCCCAAAGAAATCTGGACATTGCAACAGTGTTTAATTCCCCACCACACCCCAAACTTTTAATCTGTTGTTGTATTTTTGAGGACTTGCTTTTACTGTTATGAAAATATATGGGCCATCTCAAATGTTCTTTCAAAATACTGAGTTTGCTGGCTGTGGTAAGAGAATTCCTTATTGGACTCTTTGCCTGGTTTTGGGTCAAACAAGGAAGTTTGGGATATTGAAGGATATCTTCAGCAAAAATACAGTGTTGCTTCCAGCTAGGGTCAGCTTTAGAATGTTTTGTAACACAGTAAGGAACTGTAGGTGGTTAATTATGATAGAAAGTTGAGCATAAAAATCATATCTGTGGGAAGCAAGGGCTATGAAAAATGTAGTTTCATGTTCTCCAACATCTTATTTACTGCCCATTTAAAAAAATAAAAATCCCAAGAAGTATAATAGCTGTGAAAAACATTTAGATTTTTCATAACTTGTTTCTTCAGTTATGCAGTATTCTTAGTTCGAACAGCCCATTTTTGGGAAGTATGGAGTGATAACAGTACGGTCATCAGTATTTCAAAGGAGTGCAACTATGATTTTGAAGTTAATTTGTAGTACCATTGCTAAGGTCTCAGCCAGATATCGGGGCCCCATTTGTGCAAACACAACAGACTGTTCCTACTCCAAAGAGCTTGTTCTCTAAGAAGATAAATCAGATCTAAGGGTGGTAGAAGGAAGAGATGCACAGAGATGAAGACATGATTTGTCCAAAGTCACTCAGCAGGTCCCTGGTAAATTTGGGGATAGAACCCCAATATCTGGAATTCCACACTGCCTTCTCTAGAATGAGACGTGCCTTCTCTAACGTTAACTACTCAGTATTCCTATCTTCCATAGCTGTATCGTCAATACAGGAAAAAATTGTGTAATATCACTTAAACTGTATTTCTAAATTTTGTACCTCTCAAGATCTTTAGCATAATGCGGAAAGCATAGGTAGCTTCTCTGAGATTCATGTAAAAGGTAAAAACTTTCTCTAGATGTGCATGTATTGTGGATTATGTACACATTAGACAAAAGGTGTATACATTGTTTTGTCAACCTGTACTTGTACTGAAATTGATATATACATGTTCAGTAGTTTGTAAATAGTTAACCTGACAATTGAATCACCTCAGCAGCAACAACAACAACAAAAACTACAGCAACTTCAATTTGTCTCTTACCATGATTATGGATAGCATACATCGTCTTGGTCTTAAACTGCCTTATTCATAGAATCATTTTAAGAGACAATAGATTCAGAAAAGTCTGTTTAGGTTACCCAGTTTTAACTTTATTTGTATTTTGCAACTCTTCTCCCCAGACTGTTGTTGATACTTCTAACAGAACTAATCCATTAATTTCCATGCTCCCTTCCCTGCCTCTTCAGTATTTACATGGATCTGTCTCTTATTGTATCACCTCATTTTCCTTTCTGGTGGTACCCCTCCAGGTATTTTTCAATCATGGTTTATTATACCATGCTGCTGTAATGCAAACTCAATTGTGCACAACCATGAGGACCCTTCCTTTTTACTGCTTATTTCATATATCTTTAGCATTGCTGTAAGGCCACCTTAATTCCATGTCAATAGTTTTATTTAGAAGTGTGGACATTGCAGTGTCAGAACAGACCAATAGTCCTTTTACACCAGTATCGTATTTGATCATGACTAGATGCTTCAGAGGAAGTTATTAATGTCCACAGAATGCCCATAACTATGGAATAAAATACTACGATGACAAACTTTTATTTTATAACCTGCACTTGGGGGTTTAATAGCTCTTGTCTTAGCCTGTATCTGAGTGCTCTAATATAATTCATATTAATCCTAACTTTCCTCTTCATTTGACTTAGGCCTGGTCTACACTATAGCGTTCGGTCGACATAAGGCAGCTTACGTTGACCTAATTATGGCAGTGTACACACTACAGACTTGCTCCCGCCACTGTAAGTGCCCTTAACTTCCATGAGAGGCATAGGGCTTATGTCTGTGTAGTTCAGGTGATGCAGTGTCCATTTAGACATTGCATTACTTACATCTATTGGCTATCATTCTTGACAATTTCACAGCTGCTGCCCAGGCTCTTGGCTTTCTGGTCCCTGCTGGGAGCACCTGTGTTCCGGATGAGAAGTGTACCTGGGCTCCTGGCAGGGATATCAGCGCCCAGTGTCCAGTCAGCTGCCCCATTTCTAGCAAGGAGCCGAGAAGCCTGTTGCGTCTTCTCTGTTGCTGGCAAGGAACTGGACTGCCAGTGAGGAGCTGCCCACAGAGCTGAGCCCTGTCTCTCAGCCCCCCACACTGCACCTCTTAAGTCGGTGGAAGCATTCCTAGTGGAGATGCGCACCATCGACAGAAGGAGGGCGGTATGGACATGAACCACGGCAATAATTACAGAGGTGACTGTAAGTCAATCTAACGTAGGTCGATTTAAGTTTATAATGTAGACATACAATGCACTCAACTGAGGGTATCTTCCATATTTATATACTTTTCTCCTTTATAGCTTTGGTTAATAGCTTCTCAGTCAGCTTGTTCAGCTGTCTTAGAACAGGTGGGATCTTAAGAGTTACAAAGCCCATATTCTAGATTTTGTCCTTTCTGGTCTCTGCATTGCTGTTAACTATAAAAGTAAGTTTGTTTCACAGACATCTGTTTATGCTGTACCTTTTCTATAAGTAAAAGTTTGTTTAAAATACAGGAAGAATAATTTATTCATTTTTGCTTTGGTTCAGTTTGCTAGTGGTGCCTTCCAACACATTAAAGACACAGTCTTGTCTGCGTTGAATAGAGATCCTACAGTGGACATCTCTCCAGATACAGTTGGAACCCTTAGTCTTATTATGTTGGCTCAAGCTCAAGAGGTGTTTTTCTTAAAAGCGACAAGAGGTATAACTTTACATTTTACAAATGTACTTAAGTGTTCTTCAAAACTTCCACAAAATGTTTTGATTTTGACTTATTAATTTGAGAAATGAAGTTTAGTATCATGTGGGCCTTTCAGAACTGCCTCATTCATTCCTCAACTGTTCTTTTCATTGTAATGGAAGTACTGATTGTGTGAAAACTTAACTCTTCTTCTCATAGTGAATATCAGTTGTCAGGTTGTGACTTGATTTTGAGAAGTGAGATGTACCATTTCATCATCCCGTCTTTCTCTTCTTACCAGGACTGAGCATGCTGCCTGATAAGTGACCACGTTCATGTTGGAAATCTATCCCAGATCTTGCATGTGGCACAGAGCGCTATTTACTAGACTACTAGAATGACTTGAATTCTGTTTTTCAATTTAATTTTCCTTGATAAAATGCTTCAATGTCATTCCTGTAGATTCATGGCATTGGACTAGCTTTTATTTTTTTATAATATAAAAATAAATTTTGGATATTGCATAGAGGCAGAGTTGAAGGAAATCAACTAATAACATCTTATGAGAGATTGAAAATAATTTAAGTATCAACTAGTAAACTGCACACTAAGTTTTTATAACCTCGGTCAGGGATGTCTAAATGAAGAATTTACAGTGTTAAAGTATGTTGCTAGAGCAGACCCTGTTCATGTTACATCTGCAGCACCTCCTTGCAGTGAGAAGCAGGGTGACCAGAATGAAGCTTCCCAAAAATAAGTAGGGACGCCTCTCAGTCTTGCTATATTCATGACTGCTGACAGTATTACATAGGGGGACCACTATCTTGGGATGCATTGTGTAGAATACACCCCAAAACTTACCAGTACATTCTTCGCTAAAGGTGAACATGAGGGAAAGAGAATAATTGCTTTGAACCAAAACTGATTTTTTTGGGTTTCCTCTTGTCGAAACAAAAAACAAGTTTTGAGTCAAACAAAACATTTGGAAACAAAAAAAAAAAAAAAATCTTTTTAGTTTTGGGACATCATCAGGTGTTAAATCTTTTTTTGGTGTGCTAAATTTCAAAGCAAAATGCATTTCAAAAGTAAAAGTTGAAATAAAATGCTGTTGCAGAATGGTCTCTTGGCCAAATACAGCCTGTGAAAACATGCATATTTTTGTGCAATTTAATATTTTTCAGTAAAATTTGGCCCACCTATATTCCTGGCCCACTTTTGAACCAAAATGTTCATGTAAAATCTTCCTCCTAATCACAGGCAGCGACAAGTCACATTAGGATTTGTAGGTCTTGTTGACACTTTCCTTCTTCCTGAGAAATCTGGTTTACAGGCATGGATCCCTTTCCGACCTCCGTACAGTAAAGAGGTTGTCTTTCATGGTAGTTACAGCGTTTGTTGGCAATCTCCTACATAAAGGAGATATTGACAAAGAACTGTCTGAAAAGTATCCCAGATGCATCATTATAATTTAAGCAATCTATTATGTGCTTTGGCTCAAGCAGAGAGACAAGGTGGGTGAGGTAGCAGCTTTTTATTGGACCCTCTTCTGTTGGTGAGAGAGACAAGTTGGTCCAGTAAAAGATATTACCTCACCCACCTTGTGTCTCTAATATTCTGGGACTGATAAAGCTATAACTGCACTGCATACAACATTGATTCAAATAGACATTCTAGCTAAATAATCTTATTAGAAGACCTCTGTGTGGCATTTCATCCCAACACAGCAGTAAATGGAATTTAAACTAGCAATATAGCAACTTTCAATTGAGATTTTAAACTTACTTGAATATTCTGAACTTGAAAACTTGGTCCAGAGCATGTCTACCTAATCGTATTCATAGCAGTGCCCCTTCTGTCCCCAGTGGATACTGCTATAAAGCATTGTATTGTCAGAGCTGCACTGCCACCACATCTTGTGTGTGAATGTGCAGAGTCCCTCCTGAGCTCGTTACAAGTGAGTAACCTTTCTTTTCATGGAAACATTTGTATTAATGTTTTTTGTTTTTGTTATTTTTTAATTCCAGATAAAATGAAAGATGCTATCATAGCTAAACTGGCTAATCAAGCTGCAGATTATTATGGTGATGCTTTCAAACAATGTCAATATAAGGACACTTTGCCCAAGGTTAGTAATGCTAATAAAAAAAAAATACACTAACATAACTCTAGTTGAGTGTTACATTCTATAAATTATCTTTAAGATGGTTTCTCAAGCATTTTTATGATCACACTTTTGTAGCAATGGGAGGGTGGGGGGGAAAACCTGGGAATTCTTGAGTAACTGTAAGAATCCAGAAAAAACCTTCCAGTTCAAGTATTGTCAGCTGTCAGAAGCGCACTTCAGTTTTCTTTGAAAGCTACTCACTTTAGTATTAAAATACTATATTGAAATACAGTTTTTTTTAAAACTGTTACTTTGGGTTAACTTGTGACAGTATATTTAGGGATGGCTTATTTAACTCCTTACTAAAATTGTTTTTCAAACTAACGCTTTCTAATGGGGTTTACATATACTTTATTTTGTTGGTGTGACCGTAGAACTATTATTATTGTAGGTCTACTGATAATTATTTAAATCTTGGTTCACTGTAAATGAAAACTTATTGCAGTGGTTTCTGCTGGATAATGGTTTTATTATCCTTATTAATGGTCATGTGGGGAAAAAGTAGATGTAGAACTATCACGTCAGCCTCTAAAGTATGATGACTTGATTAATGAAGAGGGCTAAACATTATTTCATACTTTTTGAAAGTTCTTTGGGATCTTTGATGTCCTCTCTACTATTCTTTCTAATGCATGTTTGGATTTCTAATCTTTGTAAAGTAAATGTTGCGACTTCATGGCTTTAATTAAATGAAATGCAATCCCCAAATCAACATAAAATAATAGAAATAATTTTACCAGAGCAATATTTTTATTTTGACTGAATTCAATCCATGCAGTCACATATCTCTAACATTTACTTCTAATGTTTTAACCTATCTAAACCATTAATTGGGTGATTCTAATTTCCTTTTCTTCTTCCTTTTTCTTCCTGCATCCCATGTTGTCTGTGGTGGTTTATGTGGTTGGACTTTCCCCTGGTCAGTATTTTTATTTCCAGGAGGTGTTTCCTGTTCTGGCTGCGAAGCACTGCATTATGCAGGCCAATGCAGAGTATCACCAGTCTATCCTGGCAAAGCAGCAGAAGAAATTTGGTGAAGAAATCGGGAGACTACAGGTGGGTTGGGGCAGAACTCTTAAGAAATGTAGGAAGACCTTTTTAATTTCTACCTATGACACATCTTATATACTTTTAGTTGCAAAACTCAGATCGTTAAGATTGACAAGTTTCCTAAAAAAATAAAATAACCCCCTCTCCCCCCATCCCCACCCCATACACACATTGTATACTTCTTGGAAGTTCCAAGAACTTTTCATACTGGAATGGTGAGAAATGTCTGGATTCTGAAGTATATATTTCAGTCAGATCTTTGGAAGTATGACACCACAAGAACATATAAAACATAAGAAAGCCCATACTGGTCAGACCAAGTATCCTATCTTCCGACAGTGGCCAATGCCTGGTGCTTCAGAGGGAATGAACAGAACAGGAATTAAGTGATCCATCCCCTGTCGCCCATTCCCAGCTTCTAGCAAACAGAGCCTAGGAACATTAGAGCATGGTTTTGCATCCTGGCTAATAGCCATTAATGAACCTATCCTCCATGAACTCATTTAGTTCTATTTTGAACCGACTGGTTCGTAGCATTACAAATGCTTAGACACCCACGTCTTCACAATTAAAGATCCTGCCTCTGCCAAAATAGCTTATACTAATACATTTGACAATAATTGCAAACAAGAAACAAATTTTATAGGATGGATGGTGCAATCTGGGACTTACTGAAATATTGGCTCTACTGATAAACCCACTATCTTGTTTTTAATATGCAAATTGATTTTTTTTTTTTAAATGTTTTCTCTAGCCACTGCATCTACTTCCGTGGCTGGGAGTTCTCTGTTGTGACATACAGTCAGTGTCACAGCAAAGGCTTTTTCAAACCATAAGGTCCACCGGTCTTCGAAGTGTGGTAGAGAGAAGAATTTGGCTCTGTAACTGTGTTCCTCAGTATACCCATGTGTTTAAGATGCTAAGAGTGGAATATTAATCTGAGTTGTTTTTTGTTTTTGTTTTAAGGTCTACATTATCCATGAACTTCTATTTGCTCTATTGGTGGGGAGGTGGGGGAACCACATTGTGATATACACATTGGTGGGATGGGAGATTAAATATGTCACATGACATTTATTGTGACTGTTATGGCTGTGCATACTTTATCTGGTAATTGACAGGGCTTGAAAGGTTCCTTTCTACATTCATGGGAAATGGAAGAAACTATGATGTAGTTAGTATATTTACACACACAGTAATAAATGACATAGAACATAACTTTATAAGCTATAAGGAAAAAACATCTGGCGGTCTTTGTTACTTTGTGGATTAAATATAATTTTATGTCCATGTTTGTTAGATTCTAGCTATGGGAGATGACTTCTTGTAGTATTTGCAAATATTTTGTTTAAGTGTAGAACTACCTAAATTTGAGGGAAACATGGTATCTTCACTCTCTTTTTACACTGGATCATGAGCAATTAGCAAATAGTTGGAGGAGGGTAAAATACTGTCAGTCTGTTCTCCTTATTAATAAGGTGGTGACCATTTAACAATTGTTATTCCTTAAACCTAGAGCAGAGATTTAGCCAATCTTAGCAGCCTTCCTCACTGCTGTAAGCCTGTGACCAGCAAGGCAGCTAAAAGCAGTGCCCTAAACAGCCTGATGCCGTACAAGCTTGCCAAGTTTTTGAGTGGCTGATAATACTGTGTGCTGTACCTGTTTTTCCAGCAGTGAGGTTGCAAGTGAGAGTCAAGACCAGAGACACAGCCTGCATTTTCTATCTTTGCTATTCTTTTCTTTCCCCATTTAGTTTTTGTCTTCTAGGAAATGGGATTGGACTTTAACAATCACAACTCCAGTCCATCTCAAATAACTTATTCTCTCTTCCCTAAAAGGACAGTTATTACCATCTTTAATGCCATCTAAAATACTTTTTTGCACAAGGGGGTTTTTCCTTCTAAAATCTCTTTCCAGCTAAAGGGAACAAATGATGTAGTTAAAGTGGAAGCCTCACTTAATACTTTATGCTTCAAATTCTTTAATTTGTTTTTCTGTATCTTTTAATACAGTGGCTTTCAACCTCCCCTCCTCCCCCCATTTGTGGTCCCCTAAAAAAGTTTGAATGGAGATATGGATCACTTTGGAAATTCAGCTTATGGTCTTTGGACCACTACCATAGAAGTCCTAGACTGAAAACTGACTGAACAGAATTCAACTATGAATGTTTCTTCTGTTCAGCATGGCATGTGATGCAGCATGAGAGAGGGCGCTAAACTGTGGGCTTCTAAGATAACCATACTTCTGGGTTTTGACCCATAAATGAGGGTATACACAAACTGTTGATTGATCAGAAAAATTGAATGCCTTTTTTGGGATCTGAAACTTTATTTTCATAGTCCCCTTTCGTGGACTCCTTAAACATAATCAACGGACCCCCAGCAGTCCTCGGGTCGCAGGTTGAAAACCATTGCTGTAATAAAAGGTTCAAAAGGATGTTTAATGATGTTTACAATGGTACTAAACAGACTGAGGTCTCTGTATGCCAAATCTCAAACCTTGTTTAAAACCATTCAAAGTTGGATAGTGACTAAGTTATGTTAATACCTTTGGCATGTATTAATTTAGATTAAATATATAACACCACCCACTGTTTCGGGCCTGCTTCAAATATTTCAGTTTAAAAATCACAAGGCATGGCTTAAGAAACACACTTCCCATTTATAAATGGTTTATTTTATAAACTGTAAAAGTGCCCTTAAGGTAAAATACTTGTTAAATGGTTGATTAATGTTGTAAGTATGTTAGACATAAGTAGAAAGGGTTTTATAAATACCGTTGTTTGGTTGGACAGCTCTCTGGCCTCTGGCTGTGTGATATTTGGTTGTTCAAATAGGGAAATGATTTTCTTTGGTTTTTGAAATGGGAGGTCTGCGCTACTAGAGGCGGGTTAAAGTGGGAGAATGGGTCTCCTGTGGCTGGTGTTGGTGGGGTGGAAGGAGGGGAAATAGGTGTCCTTTGGTTAGTAATGGGAGTGAACAGTGTTTTCCTCGGGTGTAGATGGCAGGTCAGGGTGGAGGAGGCGGGTTTCAGGTTCCTTATTCTCAACTTTTCGGAGTCTGAGCTGGGGCTTAGTAGACAGACAGTGGTAGCAGGGAGATGGCTGTAGAACTCCAACTCTAGGTGTGCAGCTGTTTCTTAACCTTTCTTTATTGCACATTGTTTGAGAAACAGGCAAGAACTGGAGAACAGGGGTGGAAGTACACCGTGTCTCCCATGAACCTTTAGCAGCACATGGGAAGGGGACACAAAGGAAACTACATATTGTAGCGTCTGCCACAAGGCTCCTTGAACTAGGAACAATCAACTCAGTCCTAGTCCTTGGAGCTGAGATAGCGTTAGCTTTTTTGAGTGGTCTTGTGAAATAATTTTACCCCAAATTATAACTGAATTCTGTGGATTTTGGAGACTATTGGTGAGATTACTTAGGGTATGTCTTCACTAGCAATGTTAAAGTGCTGCCACAGCGCTGGGAGAGAGCTAAAAACCCCCACCTCCACAAGGTGCAGCACTCAAACACACCCTTGAGCGAGAAAGTTGCAGCGCTGTAAAGTGGTAGTGTAGACAAGGCCTCAGTATGAACTGCAGAGGACTCTTGATCCCATTAATGACAGAACTGTATATAAAGTCAGTGACTGTATTGCAAGAAGTAATTTTGCTAATTCTTCTCAAAATCCTTAGATGGGGATATTCCCTTAGTAGGCAGGGAGCAGCTAATGCTGAATCTTATGCCTTTGCAATAACTGTAGTTGGCTAACTAAGATCAGCTGTTTTACTGTATATTGTTTGTGTTAGAGATGGAATGCTGCTGGGAAAAGGATTGGGTGGAGAGACTATTTGAATTGTAATTGTGCGTATTTTGATTTTTAGCACGCATCAGACTTGGTAAAAACAGTGGCGTCTCGTTATGATGAATACGTAAATGTAAAAGATTTGGCTGACAAAATCAACCGCGCCCTTACAGCTGCCAAGAAGGACAATGACTTCATTTATCATGACCGGGTTCCTGACTTGAAAGATCTAGATCCCATTGGCAAAGCCAGTCTTGTGAAATCTACCTCAGTTGTTGTCCCTATCAGCCAGAAGTTCACTGGTAAGCAAAATATTCAGAGCAGATTTAGAGGTGAAATGTATCTTACCTGTATATGAGATTACTATGTGCTCCAAGTTCAATCGTAGCTCTGTGATTTAGATGTACAATATTAAAGTTCAATTTCCAATAGTGTATTCTTCTTCAAGTGCTTGCTCATGTTGATTCCATTCTAGGTGTGTGCGCACGCCCATGTGCACAGTCGTCGGAGATTTTTGCCTTAGCGGTATCCATAGGGTCGGCTGTAGTGCCCTCTTGAGTGCTACGTTCGTGCATTGGTATATTAGGCGCTGCTGACTCTATGCCCTACCAGTTCCTTCTTACTGCCCGTGATGGTTGGTCAGAGCGCCTTGTCTTGCATCACTAGAACGTTAGGGGTTCTTATAGGCCATTGTTCTGTCTCCTTTGTTGTTAGTTGATAGGTACTTAGTTAGACCTTAGAGTAGTTGTTTTTAGGAGTTAGAGTCCCGGCTGGGACTTCACCTCGGAGCGGGGCGTGCCTCGTTCCTTAGGCTTTAAGCCATGTTGATCGTGCAGCTGGTTGATGCCCATTAGTGACCTCCATGAGAGCTGTTTAAAGTGTTTGTGGGAATCCCATCGAAAGGATAAGTGCAAGGTCTGCAAAAACTTTTGTCCTTGAACTCGGAAGGAGCGAGATATCAGCTTGAGGGCCCTCCTCATGGAGGCTGTGCTTCGTCCCATCTCGGAGACCTCTCGATTGGACTCCCGACCCAGTATGTCGGCGCTCCGTGCAGCACACCACCGGCACCAAAACCCTCCTGGAACCGTTCCACCTCCCAGTGCTGAAGAAACTGTCAAAGTCAACAGGCCCTCTGGCACTGCAGAAAAAGGGTGATTCGGGTAAAGGACCTCTGTCAGGCCACGTGCCTGCTCCAGAGCTGCTCGGGTGTACCGCTGCGGTCAGACCCCCTAGTCCAGCCAGGGACCCGACTCCTGGGAGCGGCAGGGTGTACTGGCCCCTAGTGGGGTCATCTATGCCCAAAGTGGGCCTGGTGGCCAAGCAGGCCAACCGGGCACCGCAGACACAAAGCCAAGCGACAGACCCGGCCAAGGCCCCAGCATCTATGGGCAAGCCGGTTATGGGACCGCCCCTAAAACAGCAGAGTGTACCTAATCCCCGGACTGCAGTCTCGGTCCCCAATTAGAAGAGACAGGTCCCTGACACCAAGGTCTCCACCTACAAGGCACGCGACACATGAGTCGCGACGCCGATCCCTATACCCATAGTACCGTTGAGCCTCCCGCCAGAGTTCGCCACGGTGCAGATCACCACCTCCTAGGTGGTCTCCCAGGCATTGATTCTGCCCTGGTGCGGGATCATTCCTGGTTGCAGCACGGGTCTGATTCCCTGGAACACTCTTCAGGCAGGTACCTGTCCTTTCCCTCTCCTTACTGGTCGCTGACAAGGGTCAGTCAGCAGACTCTGATATCTATGGCTCCGCCCTGGTCACCGGAAAGGCAATGGTCCAAGCCTGAAGGGGAGTTCAGCCCTTCGCCTATAAAAGGCAAATCGCCACCAGCTCGCAAGACTGGCCTGGCTTCTGCGGCAGTGGTGTGGAGGCAGGGTCAATGGCCCGCTCAGTGGCAGTACTGGAACCTGTGGGGTGGACCGGCATAACAAGTACCATACTCCCACCGTTCCTCCCAGGCCAGATCGGACAAGCTGCCCCCAGCACTGCTGGCACCCGAGTCGGAGCACAGTGCCAAATCCCACACGGGCGACACAGCAGGCCCCGATGCCAAAGGAGCTGTTCCCGGACGAGAAAGGGGAAGCCGCCCCTCCCTCTGCTGTACAATATCTTGGTTGTCTCTGGACAAAGTGGTAGCAGGCCCCTTGCAAACGAGCAGCTCCCCTGACGACTTCAAGGAGCGCCAGGCCAGGCTCAAAAGGATGGCTGAAACCTGAACTTGGAGGTCAAGGAGCTAGCGGAGGAATCTTTAATGTTATACCTTCCTCTACCCCGGCCTGGGTTGCACAGCCCGTCCAACCAGGGGTCCTTAAAATTGCCAAGTCTGTGTAGCAAACCCCCTCTTCCATTCTGCCTACTCCAAGAAGGCAGAAGAGAAGTACTGTGTCTCTGCAAAGGGGTTTGAATACTTGTCACCCTCCAGCGGGATCTGTGGTCGTGTCCGCCGTCAGTGAAAGGGCTAGGCAAGCAGCACACCGAAAAATAGACGCCAAGAGGCTGGACTTGTTTGGCAGGAAAATTTATTTGACGGACAGCCTGCAATTTTGGATGTCTAATGGTGCTGACACCCTCCAGATGGCCTTGGATGCTACGGACTTGGCGGCCAGGATAGTCGCCTTCGTGGTGGTCATGAGGCGGAGCTCCTGGTTACAGTCCTTTGGGCTGTCCCAGGAGATGCAGACTACCCTTCAGGACCTTCCGTTTGAGGGAGCAGGGATCTTCTTGGAGCTGACCGATGCACAGCTCCATGACCTTAAAGATTCCTGTACCTCCTCAATTCCTTGGGCCTTCACACCCCTCAGCAGGCTAGAAAGCCTTTCTGTCCATCTCTGTCGAGGCCCTGGGTTGTCCCCCAGTCCAGCTCCTACAGAAAGAAGGACAGAAACAAAGGATTTAAACTGCGTCACCCTTCATCTTCCCGTTCCTCAACCTAGCCTGGTTCTTCCAGAGGCCAAGGAAGCCAGAAATAGGATTTTGAGGATGCGCCCAAGGACGGTGCCCCAGGATCCACCTTCCTGCTCTTTCCTCAACTGCCTGTGCCCCTTCCAGTCAGCCTGGTCGCAGCTGACCTCAGACCCTTGGGTGGTTGACATAATATCTTCAGGCTACACCCTGCAGTTCGTGGCCAACTCTCCCTCCCACCCCCCATTACCTGCACATCAGGGACCCCATTCTGCCATGGGACCTGAATCTTAGTGCTGTCACAGCTCACGGTACCCCCCTTTGAGCCTCTGGCTTCCTGCTTTCTCTCCTGTCCTGTAAAGTCACGTTCCTTGTTGCGATAACATCCGCCCACTGGGTTTCAGAGATCAGGGCATTTACCTCGGAACCGCCCTATACAGTCCTCTATGAAGGCAAGTTGACGCAATTGTTCGTTGTGGTGGCTGACAGGATGAAAAGTTGTCCAGTGTCCGCTCAAAGAATTTCTTCTTGGATCACTGCCTGCATTCGCCACTGTTACGATCAGGCAAAGATGCCACCTCTGGCGATTGTAACTACGCGTTCAACCAGGACGCAAGCCTCATCAGTAGCTTTCCTAGCCCAAGTGCCTATCCAGGATGTCTGTAGGGCGGCCACCTGGTCGTCCATCCACACGTTCACGTCCCATTGCGCACTTACTCAACAGGCCCGGGACGATTCTGGCTTCAGTAGAGCAGTACTGCAAGCCGGTAGACTGTGAATTCTGAGCCCACCTCTGAGGATACTCCTTGTGAGTCTCCTAGAATGGAATGAACAAGCACTCGAAGAAATGGTTACCTACCTTTTTTGTAACTGTTCAAGATTCGTTGGTCATGTCCATTCCATTACCTGCCCTCCTATCTCTCTGTCTGAGTTGCCGGAAAGAAGGAACTAAGAGGGAGTAGGATCGGCAGTGCTTAATATACCAACGCATGAGCGTGGCACTCAAAGGCACTACAGCCGACCCTATGGATACTGTTCAGGCAAAAATCTCCGACTGCGTACGTGGGCGCGCGCACCTAGAATGGAATGGACATGAGCAACACATCTCTAAGAACAACAGTTAAGAAAAGGTTGTATTGTGCATTAAGCCATTGGTTTTAGTGTCAGAAAGATTACTGACAGGCTCCTGCAAAGGGTAAATCTGCAATTTCAAGTTAGTTTATTCAAATCTGAACTAGTCCTATCTCAAAATGCTTGGATTAAGCACAATAATCTGGCCTCTGAAGGAGTTTTGTTGAAGAGCTCTTATCCGACAACTTGCCTAATGCAATATGTTAAAATCCTATACGTATCCTCTACCATGAGTCTTCTATGATAAATCTGAAGTTGCAAGTTTTGAATGTTGGTACCAGGCCTAAAGAGATGTTGACTTTCCTCAGTGGTATTTCCCACTCAGT
Source organism: Trachemys scripta elegans (assembly GCF_013100865.1). Taxonomy (NCBI): domain Eukaryota; kingdom Metazoa; phylum Chordata; order Testudines; family Emydidae; genus Trachemys; species Trachemys scripta. Next base: position 81,941,320 of record NC_048299.1, read on the forward strand.
TTAGAAACTTGGATTTGTGAAATTTCTTTATCAGTAATTGTCTAGATGAATCTCTAAGGATTTAGCAAAAGGATATAAGGAAGCTCCATGTTTTTTTGGTCACCTTTATAGTTGCATTAAAATAATTATACTGCCTCAATCACAGATCTGTTTGAGAAGATGGTTCCTCTGGCAGTGCAGCAGTCTCTGAGCCTCTACAACCAGAGAAAGGCAGACTTGGTAAATAGATCAATAGCCCAGATGAGAGAAGCCACCAATCTGGCAAATGGGTGAGTGGTGGTTATTCAGACTTCTGATCTTTTTCAAAACACATTTTTTAATTGTGTGTCCAGAATAATCAAAACCTTACTTTTATCCACTTCAGTGAAGACTTATTTAAATATTTTGTTCAGATTTTTTTAAATCTCTGGAGGGGAGAATGTGAATACTAATTTAAAATAAAGTCCCAGTCATGCAAAGTGATAAATCACTTCTAATTTCCATTGGCTCAGCACTTCTCAATAAGGGTCTTGCAGGACTGGGCCAGTAAATACTGTAATAATTAGACTTCTTCTGTTGTAGGAGGTAAACCAGGTTGCCACTCAATAGGGTTTGGAAATTTTACCAGATACCTAATAGTCAGAGGACTAAATTAGTCTAAATTAGATTAGCCACATATGGATACAAAAGATTGAGGGCTGCACCGTTTAGGGGCAACATCCAGATGTGAAGCCATTTCCTTCCCCTCCTAAGCTTCTGGGAAATGGAAGGTTACTGAGTTGTCTGCCACAGTGCTGTCCTTACAGTCTGCCTGTGAGTGTCGTTGATTTTTTTATTTATCTTCAGTTAGTAGGTGTCTTATAAACTGAAGCCCCCACCTGTGGCTGTTAGGAGGAACATTCTCTCTTCTCATCCCTCTGACCGCAAAGACTCCTGGTGGCTGCCCTATGGTATATGGCTTGGCTGAAGAGGGATATAGCAGTACGGACAAGTAATTTTTGCTTTAGCCAGAGAATCACTTCTTCTGGTGGCTCCAAGGAGGGAGTCCCAATACATTATCCCTTTTTCCAAATCTGTTTGGTCAACCTCCCCATTAAATGGTTCCAGTATGCGTCTGCTTCGTTTTCCAGAGCAAAGTTGAAGTGAAATGGACCTAATTCTTTTTAGTCTCCCTACTTCCTGCAGGCATCTGAATCACAGTAGTGATTGGCTAGCACTCTGCAGTAGTTTGGCAAAACTATGAGAAGCATCAGGGCCATTAGAGTTTCTTCTCTGCAGACATAAGAAAACAGCAGTTTTACATTTAACTCATGGTTTTAAAGGCTTTCCTCATGAACAAAGCATGAAGCTAGAGATTTCATTTTTTTAAATTAAACTTAGGTTCTGTAGAGGCTGATGTTGCTTGCTCAGGAAAAATCCCTACTATTCCCCTGCATGAATGAATATTTCAAGCCGTTGAATATTGTTTCAATGTCTTGAAACAAGAATTTGACTTAAAAAGTAAATACAAGTTAAATATAAAGCCAGGGTTTTGGATGAAAGTAGATAACAGTTGTGTTCAAAACTGTCATATATTGCTTAAAATTGTCTACAAGTCTACTGCTTTGCTTTATAAACACTAAAATACAAAGGAAAAATGATAGACAAGTTAAGTTACCTTTTTAAAAATGTTTAAACTATTGCTTTTTTGGTTAAGTATGTCCTTTGAATAATCTTTAAAATTTTCCAGTTTTTAAATTGTTATCCAAGATTTCATTATGCTCCTGTTTGTTTCCCTTTTTTTTTTCTTGTTCTTACGGCCTGTTTAATTTGGATACCAAAATGATTCTTTTGATGCTGTGATTTTTGTGGTGTACGAATTGTAATGCAATACATTGACCTTCTCAGAGTATTGGCTTCTCTCAACCTGCCTGCTGCCATTGAAGATGTGTCTGGTGATAGTGTTCCTCAGTCTATTCTGCAGAAGTCTAAGTCTGTTATTGAACAGGGAGGCATCCAGACCATTGATCAGCTGATCAAAGATCTACCAGAACTGCTACAGAGAAACAGAGAGATCTTAGATGAAGTAAGCTTAGAAACAACTGAAATAATCTTTAAAATGTGCAACTTTAAGAATCTAACTCCGCTTCTTTAAATAGTAAAGCATACTTGTTATAATCGCTTCTCGGCTCTCTGTGAGCTGAGGGGTGAAAACATTATCTACTATCCTTATCAGTTTAATATTTAAAAAAAATTAATTGGATTTATCTAAAATAATTTTGTCACTTTAGTGACATGAATAAAAGTGCTTGATTGTGTGAAGGTTTTAGCTTTTAAGTGTGATGTCCAAGGATATGCATGGAGGTTGGTAGACAATTTATCTACAATTGTCCTGTGTCACATGTGGTATTGTTTTGACAGATTTTTTTTTTCTTCCAGTTTGAGATTATGGGGGGAGGGAAACTGGTAAAAGTAAGAACATGATTCCTATTATAGTCACTACTACTTCAAGTAGTGTCTCTGAGTGCTCCATTCTAGGTGCTCTTGCACCGAGTGTGCCTCAGATCAGAGATTTTAGGTAGTCGTGTCTGTTCAACCCTGCACATGCGTGCCCTGGAGCCTCATGCCCTGCACCAAGGGTATATAGAGCTGCGAGGGCGAACCACCCTCATTCCTTCTCAGCTGCCTCAGCCTGAGACAGAGCCTCAGAGTCCAAGTTGAGTATACCTCAACTGTATTTTTCCTGATTCTTAAAGCGTGAGCTCTTAGTTTCCTTTGTTACTTAGCTATAGTAATTCTTATAGTTTAAAAAAAAAAAAATCTTAATTTTTTTTTTTACTTACACTTTTAGCATAAGGACCAGGACCATTGTCCCTCCCCCTATTTTTCTGTGTTTCTTCCCTTCAGGGGAACTGAAATCCTGGGAGGGTCTTCCCAGGTTTAAACTTTGCCTTTCGTGCCAAGAGGCTATCCTGGTCAATGATGGATACTCCTAGTGTGTCCGCTGCCTTATGGAGTTGCACTTCCCCACAAAATGTAATTTCTGCCTGAAATTAAAGTTGAGGGCAAGAAAGAACTGGGAACTTAAACTACATCTTCTTATGATGAAGGGTTTGCGCCGACTAGCTTCTGACTCCGGCCAGCAGCCCCGCCTGTAGAACGGTCTGAGAACAGGTCATCTGCTTTGACCTTGATGCAGCACTCCCCCTGAGCATCAAAGAGGAAGTCTCCGGAATCCTCTCAAAAAGACCCTAGAAAGCAATCTTCCAGTCGTATGGTAGAGAATCTACCTCAAAGACGGTATCCAATTCAAACACCTGTTTCGGCACCTACCAATATCCAACTTAGTACCCATGAGTCTGCAGGTTCCTCAAGTACCATGACCATCGGCAAACCTAAGGGACTAAGGGTTCTGACTCTTGAAAATCAGTACTATCAAGTCAGAGCAGAAGAGCAAAGACCAGCTCTTCTAAATCTGTACCGACAGAGTCTACTAGGACCTCAGTACCCAGCACTTTGCTTCTGCAAAAGACCAAACTGACACCTACTGGTCATTCGGTACCGTAGGTGCCTTATTCCACCATTACCTCTACTCGCCTTGCTTCATCAGTACCACCCACTGTTTCAATATGCAACAGTTTTCATTTCCTTGGACTTAGCAGTAACAGAAAAGCCTGAATCTCTTCTGATGAGTTCTCGGTACTGACCATCTCTTGTTCCCTGGAGATTTGCCTGGTTATGACAGAGTCTCCGTCTATCTCTGACTGCTCCATCTCTACCAAGTGAGGGGGGACCTGTAAGAGACGGACACAAAATATTACATCCCCTCCAAGGACTCTGAATTTTTATTTTTGCATCCATCCCCCAACTCCCTTCTGGTTGACGTTGTGCACGAACATGGCAGACAGCACCACATTAAATCGATTTCATAGGACAAAGATTTTAAAGCATCTTGATTTTTTTTTGGCCATAAGTCATGCTCATAGGCAATCTAACAACTTAGAATTGTCAATTATCAAGCCCTCATGGTGAAATACAGCCATACTAACTATTCGAAGTTGAATACCTTTATTGAGCATCTTCCAACAGGCAGATGGAGTAATTCGGGTGATCATTGCTGCAGGCCAATTGTGCTCGCAAGAACGTCTCTGCATGCCTCTTTGGACTCCACGGGTAGAGCTGCTCGTTCTATCTCCACAGCAGTAGTCACAAGGAAGGCCTTCTGGCTTCAGCTCTCGGGTTTTTTAAGGAAAGTCATGCAGTTGAGGATCTTTCTTTTGATGGTTCAGAGTTGTTTGCAGAAAAAATGGATGAATCCCTGCATACTTTGACTCTAGAGCCACCTTGTGCTCTTTGGGAATTTACACCCTTGCATAAAAAAATTTCAGTGAATCCCAGACTGCACAGAGGTCTCATCCCACCCAATTTCCTGCCTCCCAGAGACATTACAAACCCCAGTGTAAACTACAATGATCCAGAAGAAGAGACCAGCTACTTGTCAAACATCAACCTCACAACCCACAACTTCGAAACACCAATTTGGATGGGTTAGGCGAGGTACTGAGTTACCATCCCCATTCTTATCTGCTGCAACAATCTGTCTCCCCCTTGCTTTGGAGAGACCGCCTTTCTCATTTCTGTCAGAACTGGGAACATATCACTATGGATAAGTGGGTGTTGGAGATCATTTCAACAGGATACTCCATTCACCTTACCTCCCTTCTTTCCCATCACTCTTCAGGGGAGCCCTCTCACGAACACCTTTTGCAAAAGGAATTCAACTCTACTGCATATGGGTGCCAAAGACCCAATTCCCGTCCAACAGAGAGGTAGGGGATTTTACTCCAGGTACTTCCTGGTTCCAAAAAAGAATGGTAGTTGAACTATTCTAGATCTAAGGTTATTCAACAGATTTATAAAGATTCAGAGGTTCAAAATGGTAACTCTTGCAGCAGTGTCATCATTGGACCGAATGGGACTGGTTCTCAGCCCTTGACCTTCAAGATGTTTACTTCCATATAGCAATCCACCCCTCCCACAGAAGGTTCCTACACTTCACTCTGGGTCAAGAGCACTTTAAATACACGATGCTCCCATTCAGTCTCTCGTCTGCACCCAAAGTGTTCTCCAAAGTTTTCTGTGGTTGTGGCTCATCTTCACAAACAAGAAACTTTTTCCCATACCTTGACAATTGCTTGCTCAAAGGATGGTCCTTTGACAAAGCTTCAGTTGCCATTCAGAGGGCAGTATATCTATTTCTCAGACCGAGACTACAATTAAACATCTGAAAGTCCACCTTAACTCTAGTACAAAGTCTGGAGTTCATAGGAGTTGACCTCGATACAGTAATGGCTGAAGCATTGGTCCCTTCATGCAGGTTCATAACCCTACCCAATTTAGTCACTATAGTCCAAGTTAGCCCTCAAATATTGGCCAGAAATTGTCTTCAATTATTGGGACAAATAGCAACTGGCACCTTAGTAATAAATCATGCAAAACTTCACATGTGCTGCCTCCAAGGGAGGCTCAGAACTGTTTACTCACCAAGCAAACAAAGTTTAAACAAACTACTGTCCTTGCCTTTGGTAGGGTGGGGGGGAAGGAAATCTTGCTTCTGGTGGAAGAAAACAATATTTGCACAGGGGTGCCCTTTGCTCAACCATCTCAGTCAGTAATAACAGATGCATCCCTCCTGGGATGGATGTGGGGGGCGGGGGAGCTCATCTAGACACTTGCTGTTCAAGGCAGGTGGTCTTCTCTGGAGTCCACCTTGCATATCAACTTGCTTGAACTTAGAGCAGGCCTGTATCCATTCCCTTACACTTATCTGGGGCAAATACATAAAGATAACGACAGACATGTCATGCATGTTTTATGTAAACTGCCAAGGAGGAATAAGATCACTTTCCCTTGCACTGAAACAGTGAGACTTTGGAATTGGTGCATATGAAACCAGATCAATATCAATAGCTTACATACTGGGCATACAAAACACCACAGCAGATGCCCTCGGCAGATGCTTCTTGCAAGTTTACAAGTGGGAGATGGATCCCACTATACTCCACTGTATATTTCAATGTTGGGGTGTCCTACAGAGCTGTTCACGGCAACCAAGAAGTACTCTCAGTTCTGCTTGAGAAGTGGTCTGGGTCACCACTTCCTGGGAGATGTCTGTCGTCTTCATTGGAGTACAGGTCTTCTGTTTGCATTTCCCATGCTGTTCAAGATAAAGAAAAACAAAGCCAAGGTTATTCTCGTAGTTCCAACATGGCCAAGACACAAGTGTTTTCCTTACCTCGCTCAGCTTGTTGTTGTTTGTCAACTGATCGCTCTCTAGACTGTCCCCCATCTCCTCTCTCAGGATGCCAATCAAATCAGTATCGCAGTTCTTCAGCTCAAGGCATGGTTTATGGATGGGTTGCAGGGTTAGAAACAAACTGTTTTGAGGGTGTAAAGAGAGTGCTGCTACATAACAGGATACAATCTACACGTGACATGTATACCAAAAGTGGATTATATTCAAACACTGGTGTTTCAACTGCGTTCTTTGCATTATTGTTTTGTAATAATTTACATTTTAGAGCTAAAAGTGATAGGATTATCTTTAAGCTCTGAAAAAGAGCATTTGGCAGCTGTTATGACTTTCCAACATATGGTATTTTTTTTCAGTCTTCGCTTATCCTTCAACAAGGTTTCTCAAGGGACTGGACAATCTCTTCCTATGAATCAGATGCCCTATACTGGAATGGGACCTAACTTCGTACTCTGTCTTATGAGGCTTTCCTTTGAACTTATGGTCACCTGCTCACTTTTACACCTCTATGAAAAATGCGTTTCTAGTAGCCATGACTTCTGAAGAGTGGATGAGATGGAGCTCTCATGGCATTTTTTCCCCCCGAGCAACAGAATAAGGTCACACTGCAACCGCATCCCAAGTTCCTGATAAAGGGATCTTGGGCCTTCCACATAAATCAACTGTTCACCTTCCAGTTTTCTTCCCTAAGCCACACCAGTATAAAGGAGATGTGACATTACATACACTCTGTCAGGAAGGTATCAGCCTTTTACTTAGACAGGATTAAGCTCTTTAGGAAATTTCCCAGATTTCTCTCCATTGCGGATGGAACTAAAGGATCTCCAAGTTCCAAGCAAAGACACTTTAGATGGATATCTGGTTGCATTACTTTTTGCTACCTGTCTTAGGATCTTCAACCTTTAGAGTATTAACTCACTCCACAAGATCCCTCTCTACTTCAATAGCTGTTCTTGAGAATGTTCCCATCACAGAAATATGTAGAGCTGCGAGTTGTACATTCATTCATACATTTGCTGAATACTGTGCAGTCACTCAGCCTCTGATGCCGTATTTGGCTCTACTATTCTATCTTCAATCCTAGACTCGACTCCAAAGCCCCACCCCTCCACAGAGGGTACTGCTCCATAGTCGCCTAGAGTGGAGCACCCATAGGGACACTACTCGAAGAAGAAAAGGTTACTCACTCTGTGCAGTAACTAGTTATTTGAGATGGATACTCCACTGCCCGTCCTTTTCCCCTCTGCTTCAGAGTTCTTCAATGAGCTCCATAGTAGCAAAGGAACCAAGGGCAGTTTGCCTGTGCAGCTCCATATAGCCTTGGTGCAGGCCACGAAGCTGCGGGGGTGTATGTTCAGGCTGAACAGACGCTGCTACCTAACATCTCTGATCTGAGGTACGTGGAGCGGAAGTACATCTTGAGTGGAGCACCCAGAGGGGGATACATCTCGAAGAACCACAGTTACTGCACAGGGTTTTTATTTTCTTTGGGCTTTTATTCACTGTAAGAACTGATGGACCGTTAGGTTTAGTAAGTCTTTTTTTCAGCTTTATTACTATGTTCTAAAGTTTATCTTTACAATTTATAGTTGTAAAGCCATTTCATAGTAAGGAAAACTTATATTGCGTGTAACACTGTTTTTTAATTCTTTAAGTCACTAAGATTATTGAGTGAAGAGGAAGCCACAGACAATGATCTAAGAGCAAAATTCAAAGAGCGTTGGCAAAGAACACCATCCAGTGAACTCTACAAACCTTTGAGGGCAGGTAAATCTCACCTTTTCACTTCTCAGAGCCTGGGGACTGCTGCATGAAAGGCCATTCTTAAATTTAAATTTAACGTAAATTAAAGTAGCTTTGAGTCCTCTGGTATTAGTTTGAACAAGATCAATTCAGTTGAAGAAAGATCTGTCTGTACTCTCATTATGCCACTAGAACCAAGATTGGGGGTATTGCCATAGGAGTCTCTTTGGTGGTTCTGTGCCATCAGAGGATCAATTTACCCCCCCCCCCCCTTTTTGTACAAAGTTAATTCATAGAGCCCTGCAAATCTGCGTGTATCCACTTTATATCCGGACCATTTTTGCGGATTGTGGATCGGATTCAGATACAGATTTGTATCCACACAAGGCTCCATTAATTATCATTTGTATATACTAGTTGTACAGACAGATCCCATTAGTGGTGTGAAAAGAGGTTGATCCTATAACAGAATATCTGGCTTATTGTGTCACTTAAATAGTCTGTACTTTACGGTATAATGGACTTCATGTTTCAGGTTTTAAGAACTGTATGCTGCTTTTCATTAAGTTTTGGATGGATTAGAAAAAGTCACTTGCCCTTTTCTGAAGGAATTTTGTCTGTAAAAATTCAATTTTTAAACAGCTGTTCCTTACACTGCACTTATCACCCACCATCATGTTCTTTGACTTCTGATTTGTATTATTTTGAAATTTTGAACTGACATGCAAGCTTTAAAATTTGATGTGCAATTCACACCACAGAATTTTTTTAATGTACTTTCTTAATTCCTTGAATAATCAACAAATAGGGATTTTAATTTAGACATTTTAAACGTTCATTGCGTGAACAGGACTTCTGTTTGAATGTTCTTGTGTTTGAAAACTTATAACGAATTGCTGAAAGGTACAAATGTTGCTGTAGTGTAAGACTTGGATTAAATCACGGCTTTGTAGTAGTCTAAATATTACCTCTGTTTTATTGCCAGAGGGAGCCAATGTCAGTAATATTTTGGATAAAGCTATACAGGCAGATGGACATGTTAAAGAGCGCTATCAGACTCATCGGGATACAATTTCACTTCTGTGTAAACCAGAGCCAGAATTGAATGCAGCCATTCCTTCTGCCAATCCAGCAAAAACCATGCAGGGAAGTGAGGTAAGGCAAGATGAAGATTGCATATTAGTGGCTACGCTGAATGGCAATGCATTGAGACAACAGTTACTTAGTTTGTCTAGAGTTTCTTAAAGGAAAAAAAAAAACAATGGATCTATATGAAATTAAATGGGCAATTATCTGGACGACATTTAGAATGAGTTGTCTTGCACAGGATAACACTGGCACGGTATATGAAACTGCACTCTTTTACAGTATTTGGGGTTCCCCTTAAGGGTTAGGAAAAGGGAGTGCTAGAACTGACCTACTTCCTTCCCAAACTAATTCCTCTCTAGAGTATAAAAGGGAGTTAAACAGCTGGTACTAAAATCAAGGGAAGTTTTGCTCCCAGAAAGGACTACAGAAATTATCTTCTAGTAACCTGCGGATCTCATTTTTATTTTGCTCGCTCTTCTGTTCATTTACCTAAAATAAAAGATTCCAAAATTGATCTGGTTGACAGAGGTGATCCACAGGATGTTAAGATGACGATGGTATGGAAACATTTGAGAGCCCCTACCTAAAGTATTAAGCAATTGGATTAATTCTATTTCCAGAGTAGCCATATTTAAACTGTCAGTATGATTAGTTGCCTTCTGTGGAGCAGTTTGAATGCAGTATGTTTGACAGCATGTCAAATGTTTGCAGCTATTTCATGGATCCTTAAAAATCCTTCCTAGTACTTTGATATTTAATGTTGCAGTGGTGGCGTTAAGTCTTTAAAGTCTTCAAACTAAGTTCAAATATTGACTTACTTAATTTTTTCGTAGGTTGTTAGTGTCTTAAGATCTCTACTAGCTAGCCTGGATGAGGTGAAGAAGGAGAGAGAACAACTTGAGAATGACCTAAAATCTGTAAATTTTGACATGACCAGCAAATTTCTGACTGCACTTGCACAGGATGGTGCTATAAATGAGGAAGCCATCTCTGTCACTGAATTGGACCGGATATATGGAAGTTTAACACACAAGGTGCAAGAGACCCTGAAAAAGCAGGATGAACTTCTCAAAAACATTCAGGTATAAAACATTAACAGTAGGTTTCTCCATGTGACTTTTTTATAAACTTGGCAGTAATTTTCCAGACCCATGGGGCCTACTCGGATAGCAGGACTGCAGATACCTTACTTAGCCTTTTAGTCTTTACTCTTTCCTGCTCAGGACTCCCACTATGCTGAAATAATAGCTGATCCAAGTGATCCTTGACAGATAAATAGTTCCCAATGAGAATGGGTTGTGAAAGCATCTAAGACTTGGGTCAGCCTCTCAGACAGCTGATTTTCCTTCACATCTGGAAAACCAATTACAGTACCTTCAAATCCTACTGTGGCATTTAGTTTTGGGGTTTTTTGTTTTTTCTTTCCTGTTTGAAAAACAAGGGTTTCGAGATCTCTGCTTCAAAGACATATCCTTCTGTAGGCCTTTCTAGATGAATACCATTTAAAAATCAGGCCACAAGAAGCGCATGCTGTTTAGTTGCATCACGTGTCCTTCAGATTTACGGGCAGTTGAAATGCTGTCAATTAAATTGAGACATGTAGGCTCATACATAGGAGTCTCTACTTCCTTTGTAGATAATGCAATTTCCAGTTTCACTGTTTAGTGTATAAATCAGTTACCTTCTTACAGAAAAATGTAGCAGGAAATCACAGGCAAAAAATGCTGGGGAAATGAGCATTCAAACTCTTTCCATTCTGATTGGTGGAGCTTAGGCCCTGTCAGTGGCCAGTATCGCAGGTCATTACTACAAACTGGAAAAGCTCATTGTAGAGCTACAGTTTTTAGGAAGGATACAAACATTCTTTTTCTAAAAGCCAGTTGGTGGGAGTCTTGGAACAAGGGTCCACAGTCTCTGCCTTACAGTTGCCTGTCTGCTCTCTTCTGGTATTAGAACAATGCTACAGCCCCTGCCTTTAACAAGGAATTGAGTGGTTGGTGACTGGCCCATGGTCAGTCTTGGGTGAGGAGCGGGAGAGGGAAATTGTTGGAGTTCTTTTTGCTCTTTTGTCTGAAACCTGTACTTGGAGATAGGAACCTTTTAAAGAAAAAAAGGGAAACTCTCTAGATAATTGAGATATAAAGCTGGGAAACTCTCATTTCTGTACCTAATGCAGGTCCTGCCAAGCATCCTTGTAATTACTTCCTTTTATGTGCCCTCTCGTACTTTGCATATGGAAGATGTGTGGGATGTTTGATCTTCAAAATTCCACAACGTTTCACTTGGTCACAAGCTTAACTTTTTCATGCTTGTTGAAATCTCTCTTCTGGTGTGCAACTAGTAAATACTCAGAGTGGTTAGAGCATTCTAATGACAGTTTTTTAGTTATTTCTCAAGAAAGAGAAGCTTGAATTTGAAAAGGTAAAATCATATTGTTGGTCTTTATTTACTACTTCAAAAATGTTTCTGTACGAGTACAAAATAATGATGCAATAGATGTTGAGTAAGTGTCCAGAAGTTTCTGAATAACTGTTTAAACATGAAATTATTGTTTGTAGAAACGTTTACTAGGTTACAACTTCTGCCTCTGCAGGGGTTATTTGAGATGTTCCTTACTTCCTGGAGGAGGAAACTGTTTCTGAATGACAATACGTCATTCATGTTTACATCCAATATTTTAAATGCAAAAGTCACTTAAATACACTACATGTAATTGCCTTAATCTTTGGAGATATTGCTGTTTATGTTTGAATGCCTTGGATTTTAAATTTCAGGAATTTTAGACATCCCTTGGGACCAAAACTGTTCGTTCTTTTTTTGCAGAATGCACATCAGGAATTTTCAAAGATGAAACAATCAAACAGTGAATCTAATTTAAGAGAAGAAGTTCTGAAGAATTTAGCTGTAGCAAATGACAACTTTGTGGAACTTGTAGCCAATTTAAAAGAAGGCACAAAGGTATAGTAAACGTAGGGAGACAGAAAGGGTACATTGCTGTGTACATGCAAAACTATATGTAAGCAACAGCAAACTGCAGTTATGTCAATGCATTCCTTTCTTTGACTTACTGTTTTTACTCCTTTTTCTCTAAAATGTGTATCTGTATAACTCTGAATTGCTGCAGTTTTAAAACTTTTTTTGTCATGTTTGTATAAAGACTTAAGGCTCTCCCTTACACACACAGACTTGTGCCAGAATAACAAAAGGTGTGAATTAAATTTTTTTAGTTAGATTTAGTTATTTCAGTGCAAGACTGTGTAGACCAGCTGTAGTATTTGAGGCATTTTCCCCCTCCATCTACAGTGATATCCGGTAACTTCATAAAACTTGTATTTGTATGCATTGCTGTTTGTGTGCTCTGGAGAGAGATCAGGAAGGCCATACTTAATTGTCTTTATTTTTGATGACTCTTGATACTGGAAAGTTGTCTCTGGACAATTTGTCTTGCTTGTTTATCAGCAAGAGATTAACACTAACACTATAGTACTGACTACTAGTGTTATGTAATAGTCTGATTTTTAAATTTTATTAAACTAGTATCTCCTGTTTAAATATTCTGATCTCTGTTTGAGCTGAAACAAACTTGTCTTCCATTTATAATATATTTACAGTTGCCAAGACTAGTTGATTAATCTAGTGCAGCGGTTCTCAACATGCGGCCCAATTAGCATACAGCTGTGGCCCAGCTGTGTGCTAAAGCCTGCAGGGCCTGCGTGGCTGGGGTCCGGGCTGCCAGGCTGCCCCACTGGTGCAGCGGGGTCTGGGGCCCCTGGCGCAGCCCATGCCCTGGCTGCCATGCCCCGCCCAGCGCAGCCGGGTCCGCTCCTGGCCCCATTCTGTGGAGGGGTCTCGGGGTGGGCGCTGGGCATAGGGGTCTTGGGGCAGGGAGTGCAGGGGTTCTCATAGTTTTGAGAACCACTGATCTAGTACTTTTCAAACAAAGAGCAAATGTATCTATGTGTTTTACTAGAATCAGAAGTTTTGGGCCATGAAATGTCTCTTCATAACTGAGTCAATTTATAAAAACATGTATAATGTTGAGTTAAACATTAGCTTGTTTTTTAAATGGGGTGTGAATTATGCTTATGCGGATCTTAAGACTGTATTCATTGCAATATGTTCACTTTTTCTTTGATAGTTTTACAATGAATTAACAGAAATCTTGCTGAAATTCCAAAACAAATGCAGTGACATCGTTTTTGCCCGTAAGACTGAAAGAGATGAACTTCTAAAGTAAGAATCTAGTATTTTGTTTAAGCGCTAACGAAAATGGTTGTGCTTACTATGGTACTTAACTGAGAGGAGGAAGGATGGCTCTCTGGATAAAGTACAGCTCTCATAAGAATAAATTGTGCCTTTCTAACACATTAAAATTATTTGAAAGGATTATCAAAACAGTGGTAAAGGGAGCAGTTGAACAAATTATTAAACTTCCAGAAATCTCTTCACAAGATGCTGTTTATCATTTTTATCCTAGCTAGTGTCTGCATAATTTAGCCTTATTCATACTAGTATCTACCCTCTTACAATTTTTCAAATTAATACCATTTAAAGCTGAAGATCATTGCCCCAGAATTCATTATTTGTTTGTCAGAAATTACAGTTGTTCTAATACTTTGGATGTCCTCTGACAGATATTTGGAGTTCACTTGTACTAAACAGTTTTCCTCAATGTATCCTGTAGTAGGGAATTCTCAAGTGGTACTTGGTAAAATGAAAAAGTATTTCCTATAATCTATTTCGTACTCTACTTTTGTATAGATTTTTTTTTTTTACCATCCTCATTATCATAGTGTCTGTGCACATTCCAGTAGCGCATTAAACGTTGACTACCTTTCTGTCATATCTTTGTGCTCTCATCCTCTCCCCAGGGTGAGAAGCATGTGCAATGGAGTGTCTTGTTTAGACAGATGTTTCTTAATATGCATGTTGCTATGTATTTATGTCAGAGAAGGCAAGGTCAAAGAAATGCCCCTTCTGCTTGGGGTAAAAGGTGATGAGGGAGCTCATGCCACAATCTTGGACCAGCCTCTGAGAAAACTGTCTTGTTGCCTTTTAACTTCAAGTGACCTTTGTTCTATGATAACCCAATTGGACTTCTCTGTACTAGTCACTTGATATACTGCTTTTCCATATACTCTTAAACTAAGTCTGTTCACTTTCAGAACGCTGCTTCTTCCACAACCCCTCTGTTGCTCTTAGTGTTTTTTTCTCACCTTTCTCTGGATCTTTTTATTTCTGCTATGCTTCTGAAGGGAAGTATTCAAGCTGAATGCTTCAGGTCATAAGGTGATCATCAGCTGGCATCAGGAAATCATCCTGTCCCCTGTGTGCCCAGTAACATAAACCTAATGCTGCCCATTCAGTCTAATTCATTGTGGTGATCTAACATAAGGCTAAGATTTTGTCATGGGTATTTTTATTAAAAGTCATGGACAGGATGCAGGCCATAAACAAATGTACACACAGTAATGCAGTTTTCACTACACCAATACAGAAGCTTTTAAATTTCCTGTTAAACCTTATATAACTTTGACTACTGACAAGATTGTTAGTGTAAAATGGTCATTTACTAACAGTTAGAGCTTTCCACGTTTCTGAAACAGCTTGTTGTATTTTGCCAGGTTGTCATCTTTGGGTGTCCGTCATCTCGCAAGATACCTTTGTAAGGCAAAAATGATCTTTAGCAGTCCGCACTGTTATCGGGCACCAACAAACTTCTCAGAGCTATTATGGCTGGACTTGGAATGCGATCTTAAGTTGCACCAAAATTTTACAATGTCAGGGCACTTCATTTCAGAAACTGCACTGCAGTAGCTACAAAACTCTGCTTTTGCCAACTCATCTTCAAACATGGGAATAGAACCAAATACATTTAGTGATGCAAGGTCAAGAAGTGTGGGCTGATGGGGTTCAAACACTCAGCAGGCTTTAAAAAAGCTGGCAGCTGGTTGACAAAACCATTCAGAACCAGTCATGTAGGCTTTCTTAGCTAACAGATTGTCAGTCGTGTCACTGAAGGACTTTGCAACTGCAAGATCAGCCAAGTCATTTGCCACCTTATGTGATCTGATTTCTGGTTTTTCATAAGCAGTGAGAGTTGCCATTATTCTTGGTGCAAATAGTTCTAATGCTGCAATATCTGCTTTTATTTCCATTGATTTACTGAGTGACCACACCTTCAACAGATGAATTACAGCTTCGCTCCCACTCCTCAAAAAAAATCCACATAATCCTGCAGGTGGCTTCAAACCAGCTGTTTCACCATATGTTTACCAGTGAAGGTGGAATTGCAGGCACTTCCTTTTGCTGCAATGATTGAACCGTGTTTTGTGGGCAGGGCAAGCAGTAAATGCACTTTTTATGGCAATAACAATTTCATTTACTTTTCCAAATGTTGTTGTTCTCCAGGTTTTGCCTACTAAGTTGAGAAGATGTGCCGTGCATGTTACGTGCACTGCATTTAGAAAAAGTGCTTTGAGACTCTGCTCCCAGGTTTTCTTCATATATGTAGCATTGTCAGTGACAAAAGCAGTGACTTTTTCAAAAAATTCCGTATTTCTGAACTGTTTCCACCTCTGCATGACTCAATTTTAAAGTTAACAGTCTTCAAACATATACACACACTATTAGCAAAGACTTCAATTCCAGACTACCTTCCCCTTGTCTGCTTGAAGTGTCTGCAAAAGACAAACAGGGATATTTGCTATGTAGCACCCTTCAACATCAGTAGTTTCACCTGCTATGAGACTAATTCCAAAACATTGATTCAGCAGTTCTTTCAGGTCATTTACATGTCTTTCAAAAAGCTTTGGCAAGTATGTTTTTTGGAGATGATCCAAGGTACGTATAACATCGATGTTCTACATGGAGCTTTCCAGATAGACAACTCTAAGACATGTAGTAGAATGTTAGCAGTGCAGAAAGCCTCTGTAAACATCTGTCCTGTGATGCATCTGTTCTTCGGTCTTTACAGTAAACAGGTCACTCACCATTTTGTATAGTTTAGCTTTCTTGGCCAGACCCGATTCAAGGCCTTGTGCCTTACATTTATGCAAAGCACTTTCTGTATGTTTGTCACAGCTTGCTTTTCCTGTGTAATCTACAGGAGCGTTACATGCTGTACAAAACATCAATCCACCACTTTCATGAGATTTTTTTCCATTTGGGTATTTTACTATTTCTCTGCTTAGCAGTTGTATTTGCCATTTTGCTCCTCAGTGTACTTTGGCGTTGCCATTTTTTCTCTAGAGCAACTAAAGCTCCCGCATGTGCTCCTCATGATTGACTGCTCAGTTACAAAAACCTTATTGGCTAAGCAAGAACTAGGGCCAGTATTAGGCTGACTGGGATCCAGGGCAGAAACTAAAGTGTGCCCCTGCCCCCTGGGTCTGAATTTAATGGAATTTTGAGGAAATTGTAGAGGTCTCCTAAAAATCACAGAATCCATGACTGATTCTTACGTCTTCCAGTGAATAAGCCAGCATTGTCAAGTGCTTGAGACCTGAGTACCAGAGAGGACTGCCGTTTGATCTTGTGTGACAGTTATGTTGTCATGTAGATTAGTCAAGCACACTACAAACAGTTGGCAATAGCACAGCTTTTCAGCCTTCACATGTAGGGTAACAGTATCCTGCTGCAACAGTGATATGTACATGGATAAGGTTAGTACAGTAATATGCTTTTTGAGGGTCAACCACTTGGCCTTTTTCTTGCTTAAGAAAGTTTATCAAAGCTACATATGTTCAGTCTTTCTAACCAGATCATCTTATTCACCAAAGCATTGATGAAGGCTGCTTGTTACTGAAACTACTTGGGGAATGTTTCTTTAATCACATGCCCTATTGACACTTAATCCCCAAATCCTGTCCTATCCTTTTTTTTTTTTAGAAGTGCTTTATATGAAAATTGTGCTTGTAAAGTAAATCTTAACATTTAATAGTGTTGTTCGCTGGCCTGCCACATCATCAGGCCAACAAAGAGAAACCTAAAGTTTCTCCATTGTGGTATATTTGAGGTGAGGATTCCCAAATTCACTTTTAAGCCTGACAGTCTCAGGCTCACTATAAAATTAGTGCAAACAAAATATTATCATCATCTGTCAGTAGTTGGTTAGTGTCACTAGCACTGTTACTGCTTGTACTAAGAATTGATCGCCACCAGAAAGTTGTTGTAGGACAGGGTAAGATGATAAGACAGACTCTTCAGGATATTTGTAGTACATCTCTACTAAAAACTCTTCTGCATTATGCAAAATCTAAAATCCTACTAAAACATTAGTCAGTAAAACACCTCCCATCCCCCAGGTAGCTTCTTGTTTGGCATTGGAACCTTTGGAGCCATAATATGACAGCTTTTTAATGTTAATCAAGGTATAGGAGGAACATTAAAATGGATTTTACTTCTAGCATTGTTGTAAAAGCTTTGTAGTTTGAAAGGCTTGTTTTTAGACTTTAAATTGTTTTTAAGCTGGCTAAAGTATCCTAAGTGTGTGGTGGTTTTTTTTGTTTTTGTTTTTGTTTTTAAGCATAAAGTTAAGCTTCAGAGACTCAGGGCTTAACTTTAGAGAAGACGTGCCAGTTAGTTGAATCTCTCTCCTAGAAATCCCTTCACCTAAGATGTTGCATTTTGTTTGTGACACTTTTGGGATGTGGTATTTAATAAATAGTAGTTCCACTGTCTGCAGCAAATTGAGTTTGGCTGTTCATATAACCTTTTTTATAAAAACCCACCAAGACAGTATTGATCTCTTCTTCATAAGAGATCTCTCATTCCCTTAACTGCAATGACAATTTTCTTTCTCGCTTAACCAGCCAGACCAATAGTTGTCCAGTTTTGTCTCCCTCTTCTGAGTTAACCTTCATATTTGTCATAGTATGAAACTCTAGTTAATTATTAGCGAGATTGGCGAGAAGGATACATTTTTATCTTTCAGTTTTCTATTTCAAAATGCCATATATAAATTTCTAGCTGCGACACTTTCTGATTTTATCTAATTTATCATACTTTTATATGAAATAGACTTCCTTTAAATGTTAAATGGTTCCCAGAGAGTCTCAGTAGAATTGGCCAAATCTCAAATATTTAACTTTATCCCAACATCTTTGAATACGCTACATTTCTCAGAATGTCTGACTTAAATCTCCAAACTTCTGGCTTGGAATTCCCATGGAACTGTAATATCATAAGAAAAGGATAGTTGTTTGGTGTTACTTTTAGTATCTTATACTATCTGAACTCTCTATGTATCTTATAAGATGCTTGCTTAATAAAGTTTAACTAAAGGAAATAGAGATTGCATGCTGAAGAACGTGAGAACAAGTGTTCTGAGAGCTGCAGGTTTCTGGCAGTTTGCATATTCAAATGTTTTCCCCTCTGCCCCAGTTTTCTTAGGGCTAGTCTATACTGGCAAACGTGGCTTGTGTGGTCACGGCAGAGCGCTGGGAGAGAGTTCTCCCAGTGCTCTTAAAAAAACCACCTCCAGAAGGAGTGTAGCTCCCATCGCTGGTCCACTGTCTACACTGGCGCTTTACAGCGCTGAAACTTGCTGCGGTCAGGGGGATGTTTTTTTCACACCCCTGAGTGAGAAAGTTGCAGC
Source organism: Trachemys scripta elegans (assembly GCF_013100865.1). Classification (NCBI taxonomy): domain Eukaryota; kingdom Metazoa; phylum Chordata; order Testudines; family Emydidae; genus Trachemys; species Trachemys scripta. Next base: position 81,960,021 of record NC_048299.1, read on the forward strand.
CCTGTAAATTGCCAGTGTAGACAAGCCCTTAGACTGTTCATTTTAGTCCAGAAGATCATATCCGCTGGACTATTAGGAGACTAACTTTTCCATCCTACCCTGAAACATGGTCGGTCTTGCTCTAAATTAAATAAAAATGTATGTAATGTGAAATTATTTGTCCTTTGTATGTGAAACACAATCACTTTGCAGAGTAAAGAGCTTAAGATTTTTTTATTAGTATGTCCTCTAGCGGTACCTTTTGTAACCTAAGAGTACGTCTACACTAGTAGAGAGATTCTCACTAGCTTGGCTTGAACTAGTGTGTTTAAAAATAGCAGTTTGGACTTTGTGGGCTAGCTACCCAAGCTTGGACGGAGGATGGTGGGGAGTGGTGGTGTCTGAGCTTGAGTGACTAGCCGGAGCCTTAGCCGCTGCTGTAACATCCACACTACTGTTTTTAATGTGCTACCTTGAGCCAAGGTAGCTTGAGTCTGTCTGCCTGGGCTAGGAGATACGCTGTAGACATACCTTCAGAGACACTCAAAGTTGCTGAAATGTTCCTGATTTTTCTAGGAGTATATTTTTTTCCTAAAGCTTGGCTCACTTCATAAGCTATATTCTGGGTGGATTTGGAGCCCAAATAGGAAATAGCTGTGCAAATTGTTAAAAGGATTGGCTGGAGGAAGGACTGAACAAGGTGAGATCATTCTCCAGTCAAAAGTGGGTCCAATATTCAGTGTTACACTTTAAAATAAGATTGGCACAGCCAGATCCTGACTTGTCTTGCCTCAGGTTGTTAGTGAACAGAAATATAAAATCCATCTAAAATCTAAACCATACTTTTACTCTTTTTAATAGAGACTTACAACAAAGCATTGCTAGAGAACCCAGTGCTCCCTCTATTCCTTCACAGCCTGCATACCAAACCGCAGCAGCCGGAGGAAGTAAACCTGCTGCATCAACTACTCCAACTCCAGCACCCAGAACCATGGTGGTAAGTAAAGGCTTGTGTTGTATACAAGTTGATAACAGATGGGCCGTGCTTTGTAACAGTATTTGATTATAATAACTTTTAGCATATCAGCCTCTTTAATGTGTTGGGGTACAGTAAAACCTTAAAGATACAAACATCAGAGTTAGACTGCCCAGTCAACTGGACATAAAATGAAACCGGAAGTAACCAATCAGGCAGGAAAAAAAAATAGCAAATACTGTACTGTACCTGAATTGCATCTAAAGGTAGGCACATCCGGTCTCCCTGTCCCCTCGTGCATGGGGCACTCACTTACAGCAAGACGCTGGGGCTGACAGCCCAAGGCAGCCAGAGCAGGAGCAGCTCTGAGGTCTGCACTGCTTTCTCTCACACACAGCCTGTCAGGAGGGGGACACACTATTTTTACCCCCCACCACCCTCCGGCTGGGAGGGAGACATGCTGTTTTTACACACACAGCACACCTCTGCAGGCTGGGAGGGGGGCAAGCTGGCAAACACATTCAGACCTGACTAGGGAGCTCAGCTGCTGTTGAAACCTGGCCTGGTGTGTCAGCTGCTGGATCTGGAGCCTGAACTGTGCAGAGTTATGAACATTTCAGAGTTACTGACAACTTCCATTCTCGAGGTGTCTGTAACTCTGAGGTTCTATTGTATTCTATTTTAACATCTATTGCCAAATCAAGGGGGGTGGGTGGGTGGGAAAGCATTCAGTGGTTGCAATTGTCACAGTGGTTGCAATTAATAAGGTTTATAGTTAACTTTGTTTCAGTTTCCATTTTATCATCTTTCATTTGTCTCATAACTTTCTAGAAAGTTTGAATTAAGCAATTATACAGCTTATAAATGTATAACATTGTGTAAAACCAAAAAAACCTTTATAGAATTGAACCAGGTGCTTGCCTTGAAAAACTTGGTCTAATTGACTTTTTTTTTTCTTTTCTTTTCTTTTTAGTCTAGTAAACCACAACCACCAGCACGCCCTCCACCACCAGTGATTTCTACAGCAAATACTCCTGTATCGACAGCCACTGGAGCTACTGCTTCTCCAGCTCCTCTACCTGGTTCATCTGCAGCTAGCACTGCACCATCACAGGCACAGGGACCACCTTACCCAACCTATCCAGGATACCCAGGGTAAACTTTTATAAGAATGCATAAGTAGTTCATAGATAATCATTTTTTGGTGCTGTAAATTAGATTATTTTGTTAAATGTGAATTGAATTTAAATAAGCTGTTTTTAGTGGATACTGGGGTTTTGTCTTCTGTGTTAAGATCTGATGTTTCTTTGATTTGTCATGTCTACAGTTGAGATACATGTTAGTGTAGGACAGCAATTCTTAAACTGGTCTGTGGACTGCTATAGGGGTCCTTGCTTAACTGACTAGTCACAAAGTGCTGGCTCTCCTTGTCTCTAGTTCTTACATCATATTAAAGACAGCTAAAACATATAATGATTGCTAGAGCAATGTAATGTAGTTGCAAACGTGAGGACTCATGATGGTCCACGATACTGCTTTAGACATGATTAGTGCACTTTTTCGGGGAAGGATGGGTAGGCAGGAGGGGAAGAGTTTGAGATTCTCTTGTAAAAGGGCTTTGTCTTTAATTGTCTTATGTGAAGAAGCATTATAAATAGAATTTTACGGACCTCTCTTCTGTTTGCAATATTGGCTTCTTGTTCTAGAACTAGTATTGGGTATTCATTTTTATATCTTATGTCCCTTCTCTCTTTGAGACTAGTAGCTAGACTGTGGGAACCTCCTGAAATACCCTTACTTGATTTGAGTGCAGGATGGATAAATGTAGCTTATAGCCTTCAATTCTGTCTTGGTGATGTAAGAGCTATGTATGTATGTACCTACCATTGTAGTGAGTTTTATATTGCTACGTGCTGAGGGAAGATTCGTGAAGTAGAAATCAGCTCTTCATTTAGCTCTGGCAAGTAGTGCATTTTGTGTAAGAACTAAAGAATTGGTATTGCCACTCTCTTAGTGACAGCACACTTATATAATTGGCAACACCCTACACTCTTAAAATCCCCCCCCCCCCCTTTTTTTTTTAAGAGCCTATTTTAATTTTGCAATTGTATTTAGCTTTTTCAGATTCTATCTTGGCTTCTTAGTTGACACGGGGATCTGCCTTTAGAGTGCAGCACTAGCAGTTCTGGGTCAACTGACAGGAAGAATCTTTCTTTGTGATCCTTGTTAAAGACAGCATGTGACATCTCTCAGGGTGGGGACTGAGTCTTGTTGGGGAGAACTGTGAAGACTCTAGCAAGGGCAGGAGGGAGCCTTTGATAGCTTGCTCTGGCACTCTGCAAAGCTGCCAGGAAAGCAAAGGGAAGGAGTCTTCATCACCTGAGAACCCCTTATTCTTCCTGTGGTCACCACCAGCAGTACACATATGACCTCTTGTCTCCCTTTCCTCTGGTACCTGCTGCTGTGTATATCCTCTAACTGCCTCAGACACAAATGTGAAAGGAAGAATGGAGAATTAAGTAGCAACTAGAGGCGATACTGGGAAGAAGAGGCTAGTAAGGGAATCCTGTACAAACATCTGGATGACCTCACGAGATGAGACTTCTTTTCCTGTTGCCTAGGAGCATGCCCAGAATTAGGAGTCATCTGTCAGCTGCAGCTCCTGCTAATGCCTGCTTATCTCCCTGTGGACTTTTCGCACTCCTCTCTCTTCCACCTTGTTGTAGCCGGTAGAGCAAATGGGATATCTCCCTTTCTGAGGCAGACACTCTTCCTATTAGTCACTTTGTTGTTGCAGTGAGTACGGCCCCTGATTGAACACAGTGCTGTCCAGGCAGACCTTATCTTAACCAGTGAGTTGGAATGGTCTGAAAATACTAAATAAATACAATTACATTCAAAACTGTTTTTAAGGGGTTGGGGGGGAGAGGAGAATTGGTTTAGAGCAGGGTCATGGTCTTTCTAGTTATGAAAAGCTGCTGTTTTTTTTCCTTTAGCTGAATTTCACTTCAAGGTATTGTGTTGCATTTAATACCTGCTTCATAAAGGTTATGTGCAGTAGTAAATGCTATAAAGCGGGAAACAAGTTGAAACTGTCTCCTGTGGGTTTCTTGCCTTTTTAGCTTTCTCTCTAACGCTGAATCCTATTGCTGCCTCAGTATTTAACTTGTAATTTTTGCAATTAATGGATGTTGTTTTCCACAGGTATTGCCAGATGCCAATGCCAATGGGCTACAATCCTTACACCTATGGCCAGTATAATCTGCCATATGCACCACAAATGTATCAAAATCCTGGACAAGCACCATACCCAGGACCTCAACAACCTGGATACCCTTACCCTCAACAGCCTTATTACCCACAGCAGTAACGTGTCTGCAAAGAAGTTCTGCTTGTTAAAAATGAGAAACTTGCAATAAGCATACTAAAACTTTAGCTCCAATTAATGTATCATACTCTACTGAATGCAGTCTATAGCTCCTGTCTGTTAAATACTCAAAGCTGTATTCCAGTTTCTGATTGCACTAAACCTCTTGAGAGATTTGCTGCTGCTGCAGTCCAAACACTAGGCACGATGTGATCAGAATTAAATTACAGCATAATTCAACTGTTTGAAAACTGTAACTGCACTTAAACTAAACCAAAATGTTTCTTTACAAAAATCTTCCATTTCAATAGTAATGGGGATATTTGAACAGTGCGTGCACTGGGTGTGATATATTTTACAGAACTACATAGGGTTTCCTTCTATATTCTGTTGGTTTGTATCTCTTTTTGTTTGAGTTTAGTTATTATTTTGTCTAATCAAGGCCTTGTAAATCATATAAGTAAATAAAAAATAAATGATGTAAGAATAGTTTAAATTTTTTTAAACATTTGCTATTCTCATTACCATAAAAAAAGATGTTTTGTGTGACTGTTATTGTGGATTTGTCCTTTGACTTCTGCTGGTTAAGGAAACAGAAGCAGCTGTTCCATAGTTAAGATTGCAACTGAGTTTCCATTTATTCCACCTGCAAATCTGCAAACCAAGGAACAACTAGCTCAGCATTGGTTAGAACAAGTCTGGTAGAATTTGTCTACCAAATTTGAAGTGAAATTGGCAAGGGATTTGAGTTAGGACACACTAAAAATACTCTTTGAACTGAACAACTATCTAAAAGTTTTTGCCACTTCATGGCCTCCTCACTTCCCTCCTGCCACCCTTCCCCATCTCCCAAACCTCCAGAAAGTCGGGAGAGCTAGCTGCTCACTGCATTCACCTATTCAAGGTTAGGGGCATGGGCATAGGACCAAAGATGGGCTGATCAAACTCAACTTCTCAAAACAAGATAGTCAATGTTTTCTGGCTCATCTACTCCAGGCTTAAAATAGGGATCTGATGACTACTGTAGACTGCATCTTCCATATTTAAGAAAGACTCCACCATTTACATTTTGAGGTCTCTCAGCAAAGAAAAAGGCTAAACAGTTCCCTATGGAAGCTTGTCATCAATGCAATGCCAGAGATGACTGATGCCTGCTGAGAGTAGGAGGACACAAATTAAATGTTCATCCCATGCAACAGCCTGAATCATGTTTCCCTCTTACTCTCAGTAGCCTCTCCCTGCAATTCCCAAGTGTTTGACACTGATTCTCTGCCCAGAGCTAACAGCTGGAAGCTGCAGGGAGGGGCTATAGCTTTAGTTCCATGGGGAGAGGCAGTGCCTCTTCCTCTAGCTCTCAACTGTTTGCAGTTGCCTCTCCCAAGCTTGCCAGCTCCAGCAGCGCCTATGCAGGGAGGGGGCCTGGCGGCACCACATGACCAAGCAGGACTAGCAAACCATGGCAAAAATCTGGGGGGGAGGGGGATATGAACCACATGCCCCCCTACGTATCGTCTCTGCCTTCTGCCCAATGGGAAGGGGGGGTCTTGGGCATAGGTGCTGACTTTGTGGGTGCTTGGGGGCTCAAGCACTCACTGAAAAAAATTGGGGGTGCTCAGCACCAATGAACCATCGCTAGGTCGCAGGAGCACGTACATGGTGCACAGTGAAACCAGAAGTGGAAAGCACCCACCGGCAAAAACAAAAGTCAGTGCCTGTGGTCTTGGGACTTCAGCAGCAACAGGGCTGAAGCCTTGGCAGGCACACCCTGGCTCTTGAACTTCTGAAGATTGTTGTATGTGGCTCAGATGGTAACTAAGTTTGGACACCCCTATTATGTGCATATGTGTCCGTCCTTCCCCCCCCCCCAAAAAAAAGGTTTGCATATTGCATGCAATCACTCCCATTATGCTGCATCAAGGAATCTGCAAAGCCAATCAGAAACCACTAAGATGTCTGCACACCAATGCAAGGAGCCTGGATAATAAAAAGGGTGAATTAAAATTAGTGGTGCAAGAAGTGAAATCACATATTACAGGGATAATGGAAACCTGGTGGAATAGTAGTCATGACAAGAGTACAGGTACTGAAGGATACGAGCTGTTCAGGAAAGAAGTAAAGGTTGGGGAATAGGTATAGTATATTAATGACTAGGTAGTAGAGTGTAAAAAAGTTAGAAGTGATGGAATGGATAAAACGGAATTGGTTTTACTGGGGTTGCCTACAGAACCCCAGGATCTGATTTACAGAGAGTATTTATTTCATTGAAGTGGTCTATGGGGTATTGTGTGATTATGGGAGACTTTAATTTTCCACATATAGATTAGAGAACAAATGCTACTAATAATAGTAGGGCCCAGCTATTTCTGGATGTAATAGCTGACATTTCCTCACCAAATAGGCACTGAACCAACAAAAGGGGATGCCATTTTAGATTTAGTATTGGTAAGTAGTGAGGACCTCATAAAGAAACTAGTTGTAGAGGACAAGCTTAGTTTGAGTGATCATAAGTTAATTAAGTTTAAACTAAATGGAAGGATAGAAAATATAAGTCTGTAACTAGGGTCCTTGATTTTAAAAGGTCAAACTTTACAAAGCTAAGGCGATTAGGGAAGTGGCCTGGACTAAAGAACTCAGGGATCTGAATTTGCAGGAGGATTGGAATTACTTTTAAGTCAAAGATCCAGAAAGATCTGAAACCTGCATCCCAAGCAAGAGGAGAAAATTCATAGGGAAGGGCTACATATCAAACTGAATGAACAAGTATCTCAAATAGGTTATTAAGAGAAAGTAGAAGGGTTGGATCAGGAAGGAAAGCTATTTCTTGGTGGTCAGAAATTGTAAGGAAAAAGTGAGAACTGCCAAAAGCCAACCACAGTTGGACCTTGCAAAAGAAATTAAAACCAGTAGTAAAAGGTTCTTTAGTCATATAAAGAAAAAGAGGAAAGAAGAAGTAGGAGCGCGAAGTACTAACGATGGTTTGGAGATAAGATAATCTAGGCATGGCCTAGCACCTAAATGAATACTTTGCCTCACTCAGTTTTTAATAAGAGTAATTAGGGGCTTGGGGATATGGCAGAGCAGCCAATAGAAATGAGGATATGAAAGTAGAAACGATCACATAAGAAGTGAAAGGGAAACTCGAACACCTTAATGGTACCAAATTAGCAGGGAAGGCGTTGGATAATCTCCATCCTAGGAGATGGCACATGAAATGGCAAGCCCAATAGCAAGAATTTTTAACGAATTCCTAAACTCAGCGGTCGTACCTTATAACAGGAAAATTGCAAATGGAGTATCACTATTTATATTTAAGAAACGTGGGGGGAAAGTGATCTGGGAAACTACAGTCCCATTAGTTTCACCTCAATCATATGCAAGATCTTAGAACAAATTTTGAAAGAGAAAGTAATTAAGGACATAGAGGTAAACAGTAATTGGGATAAAATACAACATGGTTTTACAAAATAATCTTGCCAGATCACCCTGATCTTTCTTTGAGAAAATAAGTGATTTTTCTAGACAAACTAAACACAGCAGCTCTTATCTATCTGGATTTCAGTAAGGCATCGGATACTGTTCCACATGGGAAGTTATTAGTTAAATTGGACAAGAGGGGGATAATAGATCATGCTGAAAGGTGAGCTCACAGTCTGTAGGGAGGTTACTAGTGGAGTTCTTCAGGCATTGGTCTGGGGACCAGTATTTATCATTTTCATTAGTTACCTTGGTACAAAAAGTGGAAGTGTGCTAATAAAATTTGCAGATGACAAAATTTGCCAGGACAGAAGAAGACATGAATATCATACAAGAATATTTGAATGGCCTTGAAAATTGGAGTAATAGTAATAGAAATGGGATGAAATTTAATAGTTAAGGTCATACATTTAGGGACTCACAACAAGAATTTTTGCTATAAATGGGGGACATATCATTTGGAAGCGACAGGAGAAACAGCTGTGTGTATTGGTTGATCATGGGATGACTATGAGCTGCCAATGTGGTGCGGCTGTGAAAAAGGCTAATACAATCCTGTGAAGTATTTCCATTAGAGAGAGGATACAAGAACAAATGGATTTAAAAGGGCCATCAACAAGTTTAGGCTAGAAATTAGACAAAGGTTTCTAACCATCAAAGGAGTGAAATTCTGGAACAGCCTTCCAAGGGGTGTAGTGGGGGTAAAAAACCTAACTTGTTTCAATACTGAACTTGATAAGTTTATGGAGGGAATGGTATGATGCTATTGCCTACAATGACATATGGTCTGTTTCATGACTGCTATTAGCAAATATCTCTAGCTCAGGGGTAGGCAACCTATGGCACATGTGCCGACGGCGGCACACAAGCTGATTTTCAGTGGCACCCACACTGCCCGGGTCCTGGCCACCCATCTGGGGGGGCTCTGCATTTTAATTTAATTTTAAATGAAGCTTCTTAAACATTTAAAAAATCTTATTTACTTTACATACAACAATAGTTTAGTTATATATTATAGACTTATAGAAAGAGACCTTCTAAAAACGTTAAAATGTATTACTGGCACGCAAAACCTTAAATTAGAGTGAATAAATGAAGATCGGCACACCACTTCTGAAAGGTTGCCAATCCCTGCTCTAGCTGCTGGAAATGGGACGCTAGATGGGGAGGACTTCAAGGATTTTTCCAGGTTTCTGGCTGGTGGGTCTGACCTGGCTCAGGGTCTAACCGATCGCTATATTTGGAGTTGGGAAGGAATTTTCCCACAGGTCAGATTGGCTGGGACCCCCTGGGGTTTTTTGCCTTCCTCTGCAGCATGGGGAACGGGCAACTTGCTGGTTTGAACTAGAGTAAATGGTGATTCTTTGTAACTTGAAGGCTTTAAATCAAGATTTGAGGATTTTAGTAACTTAGTCAGAGGTTATGAGCCTATTCCAGTGTGGGTGGGTGAGGTTCTGTGGCCTCTGATGTGCAGGAGGTCAGACTAGATGATCATGATGGTCACTTCTGGCCTTAAAGTCTATGAGTCTATTTAGAAAATCTGAATCTCAGTGTCCTTTTTGCCTAGCTATTATCAAGGCAAAGTGTAAAAGTTAAATGTGAATCGGGTCCCAACTACAGGAAGCACCGCTTGCAGATGCTCAGACGCTAATGGGCAACAGGAAAAGTAGAATATGGGTTAATATCACACTTTCCACACAGCTGAGTTTAAGATGGGCACTTTGTGTTTTTTTCCCACAAACACATCTGAATGGAGAGGAACATGATTCCTGAATTTCGTTTTTCTAATGAATATACAGTGTAAGGTGCAAGGGAGGGCAATGTCTCGTATCTGGTTAGCATGAACTCTTTATAGACCAGAAAAAAGTAGAGTAGATAACTGAATTTTTAAACCAACAATTAGGGCCTAATTCTGGTTCCACTAGAAACTAGTGGAAAGCTTCCATTGACTTCAGTGGTACATGGGCCTAATGCAATATTTTTCAGATTAAATTCTAAAGTTGTATGTTACAACTGGCCCTAGTGCTCAAATTATTAAATTAAGTATATATAAACTAATGTATAAATAAATGGTTTTCGTGCCTCAATTTATAAATCTTGTTTTACGGTGGTACAAAAATTAAACTTCTGGATAAATAGTCCTTAGAATTTAAATTCCCGATACTAAGAAATTTCCCTTTCTAGCTTATTCTTGCATTTGTATGTAATTAGAAAGTTTGGGTTCTACATTCAGCTTTCGCTTCAATGTTCTTGACATTTTTCTGGGAAAAAAATAGAAAACTCCATTCATTCTTTTCATGTATGTATCTGCTTTTAAGCACAAAGTTGTGTGTTCTAACTGTTGGCTAAATGTTACTTTGTTCCGGTGTAGTTTATTTAAAAAACAAAACAAAACAAAACAATACTTTTATCATCTGTACTTGTGCTTCAGCCTAGAGCTATTTTGCTGCAGTTCAAAGTAGTTGATTTGGAATATCTTCCCTCAGCTGTTTTGTGAAGTACTCCTCCTTGTAAATCCAGTAAGGCCCTTCTATTGCCAGTAGAAGTGTCCTATCAAAATGAAGTTGTTTCATTAGCTCTTGGTGGGCAGGTGTTGACGTAAATAGTGGAAATGTTGTTAAACTGGGCAAAAGGGCAAAGACTTGAATTGACAGGGAGACTGGAATTTTCTTATCACAACAGATACTAAGCTTCAGAGCACACATTGAACCAGGCTGATGTGGCAGTGGTAAGGGAGATGGAGGAGGGGAATGCTAATGTAATTCCTCTGGATATCAGTCTCTTTCAAGCCACCCCGCCGCCACTCGTGGTGAGGTCTGCATATACTAGTTCAGACTGGATTCTTCAGGTACCCATAGACAAAGAAAGGATTTTGAATAAATAGCCTGGTTTTAAACTGGCTCAGGGCCTTTTTCCTCATCCAGCAATCGAACAGGACCTGTGGTCCACAGAGGGCCCCAATCCTTAGGGAAGGGTTTGAAGGACTGGGCCTACTGAGTCCCATAAAACTGGTGTGCTTGTTCTGAGTTGAAGCTGTGATGAACTTGAAGCTACAAGGAAACCCCTGGGGTCGGGTGTTGAAGAACTGCTCCTGCCAGAGCCCATGTTAGGATTGGGGTGATGTCTAGGACGCCTATTAGCATGCGCATAGGTTTTTATTATTTTTTTATGTTTTCTCTGTAGTGCTTTTGCCTTACAAATAAAATAGGTAATTATAACGGTGGGCAATCACACTGTTAACCATCCCTCTGAAGAGAAAGCAAGCAGGCCTGTCTCTGCTGGGGATAACAGTGAAGACAGGGAACTGTGCAGCCCAATCAGAAGGGAGAGAGAGACACATGTCTCCACCCAAGAGAGGTGACGACTGGGGAGCCAGAGACCTGACTGTCCCCTGGTTATACCATAGATGGGGAATACAGGTGCCGTTGCCTTGAACTGTGATAGTAGTTTCTTACGTTTTTAAGCAGACTTGTGTTAAATGGTTCATTTTGTGCCTTGGTGTAGTTTATTTATAGGCCAAATTATACTGTTTGATACAAGTTTGTGCCTACTATTAGCATCAGTGGTTGCATGCAGGCTTCCCAGGATAGGTCTTGGCTCCTAAAGTTGTTGTATCACCCAGGCAAGGTATTAACAAACTTGAACAGAACTTTATTTACAGTGGAAATCTCTTTGTCAAGCTGTAACTGCACACTCTGTAGCTCTCACTCAGCCTCCTCAACTCCTCCCCCCTCCTTCCTGTTTCCTGTCCTTTCAGACTCCCAATAGCCAGTGCTCCCAGTTCTAATAATCACATGCAGCATCTAAACACCACATTCCCTCCTCTCTTAAGAAACTTTCTAAATTAAACTAAACATTGTTGTTCTAACCACAGGAACAAATATGAAACAAGACACTATACTGTTGGCAGGAATATTACACTGAAAACACTGTAGATACTACATAACATAGTCTTTAATCCAGGCAGGTGGTCGTCTGAGTCCGACAGGCCGTCTCTCAAGCCCCGGTTCCAGTGCAATGTCTTGTTGTGTTGGTTCTACGGTGAAGTCTTCCAATGCAGACTGGGTGTTGGCATAATCTCCTCTTGGTGCATAGGCAGGTGCAAGATAAGAAGCATTCCATACCTGCTCATCAAAAAGTCGATAGGTGTAAGGTCCCTTCTTCTCTATGATTTTAAGAGGAGCTGTGAATTTATGGTCCCCTTTGTGTAAGATTCCAGGTTTTCGTATTCTAACGAAGGAACCACACTCAAACTTTGGTTCCTTAGCACTCCGCCGCTTGTCTGTGAAAGCCTTAGACTTTGCTTGGTTCTGTTCAACTGTCTTTCTCACATCATCCTCGTTTGGGGCATCAGGTCGTGCCTTTAACAATCCAGCAATGTTCAGTTTAGTAGTCAGCTGTTTCCCATGCAGTAACTCTGCGGGTGATCTTTGCGTTGTGGCATGTCGTGTAGCCAGGTATGCTTTGCAAGAAATCAGTAGTGAAGGGTATCCACAATCGCCCTTCCAGTTTAGCTGTTTGCAAACTCTCTTTCAAACTTCTGTTAAACTGTTCGATTTCTCCATTGGCTTGAGGGTAATATAGGGATGACCTCCTGTGTAAAATGTTCCTCTCTGCTAGAAAAGTTTCAAACTCCAGGGAAGTAGATTGACTACCATTATCTGAAACCAGTTCTTTGGGGTTACCTTCCCAGCTAAAAACTGAAGAGAGAAACTTAATTACTGTAGCAGAAGAAATTTGCGATGTAAACACTACCTCAGGCCATTTGCTGAAATAGTCTATTAAAGTGATGGCATAACGACAGTCAATTGGAGCTGTGTCAAAGGCTCCTACAATGTCAATTGCCACTTTTTCCCATGCAGATTCAGGAAGAGGAACAGGCTGTAATGGAGGGTTACATGTCACTGCTGTCTTATCATGCATTTGGCAAGTGACACAGGATTTTATGAGTGCTTCAGTTTGAGAGTCCATTCCTGGCCACCAATACAGATCCTGTAGTTGTCGTTTGGTTCTGACAATTCCTTGATGAGTATCATGTGCCAGGTGTATGAGTTTTGACTATAATTCTTCTGGCACAAGTAGCCGGTGTGTACCTCGTAGCACACAGCCATCGAGCAAAGAAAGTTCATCCCGAACTCTAAAATAAGGCAGCAAAACTGGGTCAAGGTTTTTGGGGTTACTGGGCCATCTCTTTGTCAGAAATTCCCATAGTTTTTGTTGAATTGGACATGCTGAACAAGCAGCTTGAAATTGTTCTCTTGTAACTGCAATAAGAGTGCTTGTAATAAGCGCAACTACTACATTCTCATCCTCTGGTGGACCACCTGGTGAAGGCAAAGGCAGGCGAGAAAGGCAATCAGCTATCACATTTTCGTTTCCAGGCTTATATTCCAGTTCATAATTGAAAGAGAGTAGTCTTGCAGACCATCTAGCAATACGATATCCGGCTCTTCCCAGTCCTTTTGAGGTGAGCAATGTCGTCAAAGGGCTGTGGTCTGTGCGCAACTTGAACGTGCGGCCCCACAGGTAAGTTCTCCATTTTTCAGTAGCCCAGACACAAGCAAGTGCTTCTTTTTCAACTGTAGAATATTTTCTCTCAGCATTACTTAGTGTCCTTGAAGCAAATGCAACAATCCTCTCTGTGTTGTCCTCATGAAGTTGTGTGAGGACAGCCCCAAGTCCATAATCAGAAGCATCAGTAGTTACAATTGTGGGCAATGCGGGACTGAATAGTGCAAGTACTGGACTATGTATAATCAAGTCTTTCACCCTTTCGAAACTAGCTTGTGCATCCGTTGTCCACACTACGGTTGAACTTCTCCGTAGTAATTCTCGTAACGGTTCAATGACAGAAGCATAATTGGGAATGAATTTTGCATACCAGGAGGTAAGACCCAAGAAGGAACGTAAGGTTTGCAAATCTGTTGGAGGAGGAGCATTTGAAATTGCCAGGATATGATCTGGATCAGGTTTTAGTCCAGCCTGTGAAATTGTATGCTCCAGAAAGGAGAGTTCAGTTTGTCTAAATTTGCATTTGGACCTATTGAGCTTGAGGCCTGCTTTGCTGATGCAGTTTAGTACAGACTGCATGTTATTGTCATGCTCCTCAGTAGTATTTCCAAACACGATAATATCATCCAAATAGCACTGAACTCCATGTTGATTCTTCAGAATCAATGACATCATTTTTTGGAAGGCACTTGGGGCTGATGCGAGACCGTATGGAACACGTTTAAAACGAAATAGTCCCTCATGTGTAATAAATGCTGGGAGGTCTCTGCTATCTTCATGCAACATAACCTGGTGGTATGCGCTCTGCAAATCAAGAGTAGAAAACATCTTTGCTCCAAGGAGTTCTGCAAATACTTCTTCTATGTGAGGAAGAGGATGGCTGTCAATCACAATAGCTTTATTTGGCTCCCTTAAGTCCACACAAAGGCGAATGTCTCCACCCTTCTTCTGCGTCACTACTATAGGTGAAACCCATTCCGAGGAGTTAATCTCTTCAATAATGTCCTTTTGAACAAGTTTTCTAAGTTCCTCTGAAACAGCTTCCCTGACTGAAAATGGTAAGTGCCGTAATTTCTGTTGTACAGACATCACATTATTCCGCATTTTAACTTTATGCAGAAACCCATAAGCACAGCCGAGTTTCTCCTCAACCTGGAGTTGGGTCCCAGCTGAAACTGGTGTGTGTACCGCAAGAGTGCTTTGCTGAGGAAGATCAATTCGTCCATTAACTACCCTGAGATTTAAAGCAGCTAATAAATCTCTGCCAAGGATAGCAGTGCCTTTGTGGACAATGTAGAACTCCGCAGTTACACAGCAATCACCAAAAGTAACTATTGCTGGCAGGCAGCCATGTACTGGAATATGGTTTTTCAAATAGCACACCAAGTGAAGTTTGGGTTCAGTAAGAGGCACATCTTTAAAGTAACGCAAATAGATGGAATCAGATAGTATAGATACTGTTGAGCCAGCGTCCAACGTTAGCTGAATAGAGTGTGATTTGCCTGAGGGTATGGCAGAAACATTTACAGTGCACTTTATCTGTTCTGGAATATGTGCAGTAGTGATTTTGTCCACACTCAGCACAGTAACATCTGGTATTGTAACTGCATGCACCTGTTGATTGAACTGGCTACTGCGACATACTTTAGCAAAATGCCCAATCTTTTTGCAATGATTGCACTGAGCTACTTTTGCTGGGCATCCTGTGTAGCTTGCAAGATGTTGTGGGGATCCACAGCGAAAGCATGCTTTTACTGTATTTTGCATTTGCTGATTCAATGGCTTTTCATTAGTTTTCCTTTTGCAATTGTTTGTCTGCAGTGATAGTGAACTTTTCTGCAAAGGAGTCACAGCCTGGACTGGGCCTCCTGTACCCTTGCTCATTATTTTGGCTTCAGCTGTAGCTGACTCAATCTGAGTAGCAATGGTTATTGCTTTTTCTAGTGTAAGTTGTGGTTCTAGAAGTAAGCGTTCTCTTACGCGAAGCATGGTTGTTTTCTCAATGAGCTGGTCTCTAATCATCTCATCTGCCATATTCTCAAAGTCACAAGTTACAATCAGACTCCTCAGGGAAGCCATATACTGCATTAGAGTCTCCCCTGGTTTCTGCTCACGCTGGCGAAATCTGTAGCGATTAGCTAGTACATTCACTTTTGGCACAAAAAAGTTCTTTAATACAGTGAATGCAGTCTCATATTTATCATCTGCAAGGGGAAAAGTGTAAAATATACACTTCCCTTCTGCTCCAAGGCAGTGGATTAGCAGAGCACGCTTTCTTACTTCAGAAATCTCTGTAGCACTGATTGCAAGCAGATAAGTCTCAAACATATGGATCCAGACAGTAAAAGCAATTGGAGGCTCACCTGGGTTTTGCAGAAAGGGTGCAGGTGGGTTCAGAGGCAGAAGATCCATCCTCGTCGCCAAAATGTTGTATCGACCAGGCAAGGTACTAACAAACTTCAACAGGACTTTATTTTTACAGTGGAAACCTCTTTACCAAACTGCTGCTGCACCCTCTGTAACTCTCACTCAGCCTCCTCAACTCCCCCCCACTTCCTGTTTCCTGTCCTTTCAGACTCCCAACAGCCAGTGCTCCCAGGTCTAATAATCACATGCAGCATCTAAACACCACAAATGTTTACCTTGTTCTTACAATCAGTGGATATAATACTATACTATTACAGTAGAATTGGAACAAACTGATTATGACCCCATTGCTACACCTAATAGTTTTTCATTGTTAGCCAGTGCTATGACAGTGGAGAAAAGTGATTAAAAAGGGAATTGTGTTTTTAAGTCCTTGTAAGAAGATTAGAGGGAGAACATTTCCTAACAATCTCATGGGAGTGAAGTTGCTCCACGGTTCAGTAGTCACTAGGAGGTCAGAAAAATGTCTGCAATAGTTAGTTACTTTTATTGGCAGTTTCAAAGGTAAAAGGAAAGAGATGAGACTTTACTGCCGGTAGCAGAGTCAATACAAGGTTGGCTGAGACTAAACACTTGCAGTATTTATTCTGTGATCTTTTAGTTCATTCTGCGGGTACAAATTTAATCAACACAGCTATCATTTACAGTTATCTCAAGCTATCATGGGGGAAACGATTAATATCTTGGTCTCATTCATTTCAGTTTTCCTGCTGAGAAGCCTGACAGCACAGTTTGTCACGAGAAAGAAATTATTTTTTTACCAAGAGTAATAGATGCTCAAATTCAGCATCTATCTCAATTCTTACGTTATGATATTAACTTTATACTTACATACTTAACATTTGTTAATGGTAAATATTTTGAAAGGCAGCATCATATAATTGTCTTAATCCATAAACTCAGTGAAATTAACTTAATTCTGGGTTATAAACTGTTCAGTTTGTTATAGTGGTAGTGTCCAGGGGCCCCAGTCAGCTATGGAGCCTTTTGTACAAATATATAGGATAACATGGTCCTTGTCCTAACACCTTACAGTCTGTCACTCATAAAACCAGGAAAAAGGTATGTCTACAAACACTGTATATGCAAATGTAAGTTACTTTCCATATAATTAACATTGGTTGTTTTGCCTTACTGTCACTTAAAATACTTCTTTACACACTTATTTTCCATAGAATTCTCCCTCACCTCCCAAAATGGCATTGAATCAAACAAGAGTACAACTAGAAAAGGCTTCTGAAACAAAGCTATTATATATTGGTCACCGCTGTCTAGTATGACTGCAATTGATTTTTTTCATAGTCTTAACAAGAACTCCACGAGTAAGTCATGTTGTTCATTTATTGCTAATGTTTCTGTGTAGTATTTCCATTTAGTCACTGCTGTTTATTGAGTGAAGTATTATTGCTAAATTAAGGGAAACTAGTATTTCTGTTAGTAAAGAATTTCTCTGAACATAAAATACAAAGATTTGATACTGCTGTTACTATAGTGTGACATACACACATATATTTTTACAAATAAACAGTCTTACAATAATCATTACATTAGATTTGAATGTTAAGGCCTTTTCCCCAAGTAAAGTTCTTATGGAATTCTGGTGCTGTGAGATCACACATTGACTGCTTACAGACTTCTGTTCCTGTGGATATGAAATAACTGATTTGGGAAACTTTCTTAAAAACTATTTAAATCAGCATTATGGGCAGAGCAAGATAGTTATACCCATTGTAAAAGTTGCTTAACAATTTTCATTATAAGCCCCTGTTTTCAATGGCTAATAACTTTGCCAGACTTTAGCTGTTTTCCATGCCTCTTCATCAGCAAAATCGTTAAGCCGATTCCAAGAATGAGGTTAAGGAAAAATAGATTTTTTCCCAATGTTAACATTTTTTTCCTACTCGTTTCATTGGAGAGCTCTAGCACCTCCATACTTCGAAGCAAGAACATGAAATTTGGTAGAGGGATAGGGCGGGGTGAACAGGAGGGTACATTTGCTTGTCCCAGTGAAAATCTGCTCAGATTTTGTTGATTCATAAGCCTCTGAAAATTGTCATTTGTACATGCTCAGTAGTTGGTTAAAGGCTTTCTGTTAAAATATCTGAACATTCCATCTGCACTGAGTATTCTCCAGCCTCCAAGTGCTTCTTATGAGTCAACAGCGGTGCATGGTCTTTCAACCCCCACTGAATCTCATGCTTGACCGGCCCAAAACTAGAACTCTAGACTGGAAGTACATAGCAGTAGTCATCTCTACCCCCTTTGATTTAGAAAAAATGTGTGTTGGATTGGTAACAATGAAGTCTAATCTCAGCTCTTCTACTGACTATGGACTTCATAGCCCTTACTTAGCAAGGTGTCACACTGCTATCCTAGGAAGCAAGCACCATTCACTTATTTAAAAAAATAATTTTAACAGAGGTTGCACAAGATCATCCCTAGTGGAACTGGTACTCGAAACCAGATCTCTTATATAGCACACCCAATTCTTATTCACAGCGCCTTTTGAAATGAATGTGCTGAATCTACATACTAATGTGATCACTATACTCTCTTGGTTAATTTAATGGCAGGAAAATATGTAAGTAAATTTGAGTTTTGATGTGACCTTGGGAAGATCAATCAACCTCTCTATCTGCCTCAGTTTCCCCACCTGTAAAATGGGGATAAGGCATACGCACCTTTGAAAAGTACTTTGAAATGAAGGGAAAAAAGTGCTAAATATTTTTTATTTTGTTTTAATAAAATGCTATTTTCTGCTAAGTGCCTGCATTCCAATAATAAAGTGATCTGATGTTCTTAGTTGTTTTTTTGATTTGTAGTCAATTAGTTCATTTTATCATCCATTTATCATTGTGTTATTTGGTGTTATGGTCAATTCATATGCTATTTTATATATATTTAATGTAAGCTCAATAGATTTAAATTGTAGGATTATAGCAGTATAAGATTGAGAAGTATTTAGGAGTGATGAGTGTGTTTTAGGTATATAAGTAAAGCATGGCTGGAATGCAGTCTACAGGCTGTGGCCTATAAGATTTTAGCTTAGCCATATTAAGCCATAGGCTTAAGAACACTTGATCTGAGTGGGTGACCTAGGAATAACCCTATGCCAGTAAAGTCACATCTTAGGTGATGTTAAGAGACACTAGATTGCAATAGATGGTAATATATTGTCCAAGATCACAAGACACCTATTTGTAACATCATGGAATGTTGTCCTGTCCTGACCGCAGGTTACATGTTGTGCGTAGATGCTAATGAGAATAAGAGGAACTAAGAAACAAGCTATAAAAATGGGGTATCCCAATATTCATGGGGTGTGGAAGTACAGATAAGGAAAAGAGGGTTGAAAACCTCATGCATATGCATAAGGTGTTAGGTGTGGTTAGAACAACTATATAAAAGAGGTTCCCTGATTGGGTAAATGTGGAAAGACCCCAAGAAATAACCCCACTGGAAACCCCAGCAGGAACCATCCCTCTATTGATCATATGTTGAGAGATCCATCAGACCCTAGAATATCTTTGAGGATGTGAGTATGACTACAGTCTTAGTCATAGCATGGATTTTTGTAGGATTTATATATGCATGGGTAATTGTAACTTATTGCTTTAATAAAACTTGTAGTACAAATAAGACTTTGCACTTGTGATTGTGTCTGGGGTGGCTAACTTTGCTCTTCATATGTTCCTGGAGTCTCCAAATTTGAAAAAAGCACCAGAGGTGATTTTCACTCTGTTAAGCTTAAAACTGTAGCAACAGGAGCTGAGCCCATAGTAGTTTAATACAAAATTACTAAATTCAATTTAAATTAAAAAAGCCACAGTTTATTTGTATTACAATAGCACCTGGGAGCCCTAGTTATGGAGCAGGACGCCATTGTGCTAGGTGCTGTACAAATACAGAACAAAAAGACAGTCCCTGCCCCAAGGAGCTTACAGTCTAACTATAAAACAAGGGGCACAGACAGATACAAACAGAAAAGTACAAGAAAACAATCAATCATGCTGTGTATCTGTGATACACAGTGGTATCTGCACATCAGCAGCCTACAAGACAAGTGTTTTGTACGCATCACAGCAAAGAAGAGTTTTGAGGAGGGATTTGAAAGTAGGTAATGAGTTAGCTTTGTGGATTTTTACAGGGAGAGCCTTCAAGTGTGTGAGGCAGCATAGGAGAAAGAATGATGGTGCTTATTTGAAAATTTTAAAAGTGGGCAGTGGAGGTTGGCATGGTGGCCTGATTGGAGGTGAGCATCAGTAGTGAACGAGAGATGATAGGGTGGGGATAGATTGTAAAGGGCCTTGAAAGCTAATACAAGCTGTTTGGATGGAAAGTACTATATAAAAGGAAGATGCTATTATAACCTGGCAGCTAATGACTGCGTTATCAGTCTATGGATGTGGCTACGGGTCATTACAGCTTCCATTTGTTGTTCTGTTATGTGTTCCCAAAAGATTTCTAAGTCTCAGTGTTGTCAGGCCATGCAGGACCTTTTTTATCTGTGTAAATTAACCTATTTTGGAGTTTTTCTTAGTCTGCAACCAGACCATCTCACTAACAGAAATGTATTTCTGTATTATATCTTCCAATTATACTGACCACAAATGTTTCTGCCTGGAAATCTGTGAAGAAGGGTCATATTTATACATGTTAGATGAGAGCTAGTCTTGATAGCTACAAAACATGTTCAATTGCTTGGTGTTAACAGATAATGAACGACGACAGAACTTTTTCACTTGGAAAGATGCTAAGTGCTGTATCTACAGTAGAGGGCAGTCTGGTATCATTGAACAATGAAAACTGCTGCACATTATCAACTGGTCTTTTTGGCTTGATGTATACATAAAAGGGGCAGCTATGTATAATTTAAAGAGGTGGAATTTAAAGGAGGGACTATCACCTTCAATTAAGCAATGCCAAGTTTTCTTTAAATGAATGTGTCGTGCTCAGGGAAGCTGCCAGATTGATGGCCCTGGAGAATTGCCTATTTAGCCACAGAACAGGTACAGCACAGGAAACAGTGTAAACTTCCCAGCTCCACTGTGCCAGTGCACTGGAAGCCTGACTTGGAGCATCATCCTGTGTAGACAAGAGGAATGATCTGTCTTCGTGCTCACCTTTAACCTTTTGACAAGCTCTGTATCCCATTACCAAGAGGCTTTTGCAAAACACTTGATGGATCTGAAGTGCTCGAAAAGCTGGAGACTGCTAAAATGGGAAATGCAGTAGTGGTAATGTTGACAGTAGCAGGGAGGGGAAAGGAGAGTGTGTCAGAGGAAAGATATGGAGGTCAGTTTTGGCCATGTTTGGGTTGCTAGTGAGCCATCCAGGAGGAGATGGCAGACCGGCAGAGATATGGGACTGTCAGAAGTAAAGAGTGTATCAGAGTAGAAATGGCAGTTCAAACCATTTGAGCAGATGATACAATACAGGGAAAGGGTGAAGAGAGAGAGAGAAGGAGGGGACTAAGGACAGAGACCGGGGAGAGGAAGACCCAATGAAGGAATGAATGGTTAGAGAGATAGGAGGAGAACCAGGAGAGGTCGATGGCATGAAAGCTGAGGGAGGACAGGATGTTAAGGGTGTGATCAACAGTGTGGAAGTAGCAAAGAGGTGGAGTAGGATGGAGTAGGGATCCTGAGATTTGGCCAAGGAGAATCAGAGAAATATAGGGTTAGAAGGGACTTTGAGAGGTCATGAAGTTCAGCTTCCTGTGATGAGGCACAGAGGTAAACCTAGACCATCCCTGAGAGGTGTTTGTCCAACCTGTTTTTAAAAACCTACAATGATGGGGATTCCACGATCTCCTTGGAAGCCTATTCCAGAGCTTAGCTATCCTTATAATGTTTTCCCCCCTAATATTTAACCTAAATCTTCCTTGCTGCAGATGAAGCCCATTACTTCTTGTCCAACCTGCAGTGAACATGGAGAACAATTGATTACAGTCCTCTTTATAGCAGCCCTTATTAACATATTTGAAGACTGTTATCAAGTCCGCCCCCCTCTCTCCCCCGTCTTCTTTTCTCAAGACTAAACATGACAAGTTTTTTTTAACCTTTCCTCCGAGGTCAGGTTTTCTAAACATTTTATCATGTATGTAGCTCTCCTCTAGGACTCTCTCCAGTTTGTCCACATCTTTCTAGAAGTGTGGCACCTTCTAGAATTGGACACAGTACTCCAGCTGAGGTCTCACCAGTGCCAAGTAAAGCAGGACAATTATTTCCCATGTCTTACATATGACACTTCAGTTGATAACCCCAGAATGATATCAACCTTTTTGCAACTGCATCACATTTTTGACTCTCATTTAATTTGTGATCCAGTATAATCCCCCAGATCCTTTTCAGCAGTCTATCCCCAGCCTGTTATTCCCCTTTTTGTAGTTGTGCATTTGATTTTTCCTTCCTAAGTGAAATACATTGCACCTGTCTTTCTTCATTGAATTTCATTTTGCTGATTTCAAACCTATTCTCTAATAGTAATACATAATAAGAAACCATGTTGGGAAAGTTTCCAGTGGTGTGAGGAGGGTAGAATTGAGGTTCAAACAGTTTAAGGATGGACTTGGAGGAGAGAAATTTGAGGCAATGGTTGTAAATGGCTCTTTCAGTGAAATTAGGGGTGCAGGGAAGCAGGGAAATGGGGCGGTAGCTGGAGAGGTAGGCGCTCACAGGTAGCTCATTGAGGGTGAGGGAAAATGGGTACATGGTTTTATTTTTATGTGAAAGAGTCAGAAGAGAGTGAGGCTACTGGGGAGGGAGGGGGGGTGAAATTGAGGAAGTTTAAAAGAAGTTAGTAGCTGAAGGGGTAGGATCAAATGGGTAGGTAAGAAACCTTGGAGCTAGTGACAGGCAAAGGAGGAATGGTCTTGGAAGGAAAGATGATCACAACAGATCACATCAGTTTCTATTTGAAACAAATGGCATGGAGGTGGGTTTTAGGAGGGAATCAGAGTTTGAAAATAAGGAATGGGAATGTCCAAAGAGTAAGCCACCACGGTGAGTGGGGAAACTGACCCAGTCTTGAACGTCAACAGTAAGTAAAGTTGGGGGCAAGGAGGCTAGGGACTAGGAGCAATATGAAATTTTAATTCTGTGAGGAGAGGGAAAGAGGTGTATGTGTCCAGATATCAAAATCTGAAAGCCAGGTGATAATGGGGGAGAGTAGGGGCTGGTGGTAGATGACAACAACATGAAGAAGAGTCTGATGGAGATTTTTCTTCACATTTTTTTTCTTTATGCACAGTAGCAATTGTTACTAATTGTATTTTTGATAATGCACAGAATGCTGCTTCAGCATCATCTGTCAATTAATTCTCCATTAGTCTGCAGATGCCTGCAATTGTTTAGTTCCCTAAGCAGAAAGGGAAATGGATCTATTCAAGGTTTTCTTTAGCAGATGAGAACACGGTGACTGAGCTGCCAGACTGCTGTGCTGATTTCCAGTGTGTGCATATCGGCAACTTTAACCAATTTTTTTCAGTACAGTAAAATAAAAACAACTTTTTTCAGTGCCCGAGCCCCTGTTTTTATATACATAGGGAAGAGCCTTTTCATTCCTATGAGCAATTGGTAATTTGCTAACACTAGGTGGCATTATATGGACAGAAATGGGCTGATTATTATGCTGAGTTGTCCAGCACATACTGCACTGCTGTTAAACCTCTATTTCGGTAGCATCATCAGTTGTGTGGAAAAATTTGAACAGTGTTGTTAAGGGTCAAGATGAAATGATATAGGCTTAAGGAAGAAAAATAAAGGCTATAAAAGAAGATTGTTGGGAACATATTAGCAAAACCTGGACAGCACCTGTAAATCTATAGAAGCTAGTTTTGCAGAATGAGATATTTGGGTTTTGGCAATTGCTTTACTTTTTGCCTCTGGCTATTTTAAATACGTGGTACCACACCACAGGATTGTTAGCAGCTACGTGCGGGAACGTCTGTGGGAATTTATATATATAAAAATCTAAAGGAGAAAAAAACCAAACCAATAGCTCACCAACTCACACAGAAGAGCAGAAGAATTATAGATAGGTTGAAATACTGATATACTGTAGCAGTATTCCTATGGCATCGGTTAATACAAGTCTGCATATTAGAGGGTAGGACATTCATCTTAATCTCCATAGAAAAGGCAGTTCTTCATATATAAATTGTCCCATCCCCTATGCCACCTCTCTTACATACCCTGTGAGCCAGATCTTTGGGCACAGTGCCACTCCACTAATGAACTTTGTGCACAAAACCTAAGTAAGTGGCCCCACAAAGATCACCCCAATGGAAGCTGATTGATTGCTGCAGCTGTGTTCAGCTGGTATTGGGACTTTTATACTACATCTTTTTCGGTGATGTAGCAGGAAAGTGGGTGTGGTTACTGAAAAGGGGATGTGTTTAGGATGAATTTACACTAGGATTTAGCCTCTTATTGCCAATATAGGCTGGTATAATTTAGACCTTTTCTAATACAACATAGAGCAGGGCATGTATAGAGCAGCCATCGGATCAAGGCAATGTAAGTGAAAGGTTATGTCAGCTTTGCACACTACCACTTGTGTTCTGCATATCTTGGGATTAGCTGAGGGATCTACTCTCTGTGCATGGGTGGGGGATGGGAGGGAGGACAGTGTCTGTGTATTATAATAGCTGTAATGTAGCAAAAATTTGCTGACATTTAGTATAATCTCAGGAGTTCTTAGCTTCTAATTGAGTGTTGCTTGTGCACAGATCGTAAGAGATGGCTGAGCGTGTAGCAGAAGGTACAAAGTCTTTATTTCATAGAGGAGAGTTTTAAAGTGTTGCTAAACACCAGTGACAATCACTTAAATAAAGTTACTTTTTACTTTCCTAAAATACTAGCTAATGCACCTTGTAGTGGTTTTATATGGCTGAACTAGATGATAGAGGCAGTGAGGTGTTTGGCTTTTTGAAGTATGTATACAGCAAGTACTACCGTCTTGGTGGCAAATATCCCAGCTCATAAACTAGTTACTAAATATTTTGATTAACTACTTGTGCTCCAAATTCTTAACAGGTGTCTCATTCAACAAGACCTTTTCTGCCTCCATACATGTTCTTAGTAATTATAATTATGATGGTGTTACTGTGCATGTTGTGTTGTCATGTTTTTCTACACACAAAATGCAAACAGATATTTTCAGTCAGAATGGCCTTGATTTTCAATTGAGAGTCACAAAACAAGAAAGAACAAAAATCAAGTCTCCAGGGGAAAGCACTCAATGTGTCTCTTCTCTGATAGCCTGTAGGGCAGCGAACACAAAAATGGTTGCCACTCCCTGCAGACAGCAGAGTCCTTGCAGATTTAAAGGAGAAGTAAAAAGAATACAAAGGCATAAATTATGCAGTCATTACCATTATAGACTATTGAGGTACAGTGTAACAAAGTTTCATTCTTGTAATTTGATTAATGAGTAATGGGAGTAGAGGAGCAATTTGTGAGTGCAAAGAAATGCTAAAGGACTAGGAAGTATGAAGTACAGCAGCAGACAGACATTCAGGATTCATGTAAGACATCCCTAATCTTGATCAATAATCATTACTTGTTCATTACTTAATGCACATAAATTCTAAAACATAGAATATGTAACAAGTAGCCAATTATGGAAAAGCAAAGAGACAAACTTTGCTGGCCAGTCTCATTGGTTTGGTTCTAACAAAATTCCTGATTAGTTGTATGAATGGCAGTTATAAATGTCAGGGTAGGACACCAGAAAGGACTGACAGTCAATAAAGACAGAGCAATCAATTATTCTGTTAGCATCTCTAATTTGCAGGCACGAAGGCTTGCAATTTGCAGTTATTAACTAGAAATCTCAGTAAATGGACATACAATTTTTGATGTCAGATGTTGTCTTCTAATAAAAAAGTGTAGAATTATAGACGTTAGAGGTGGAATATACTTTTTTAGACTATCCAGGTCCCTACCAGTGCCGGATTGTCCCCTTATCAGGGCCGGCTCCAGCTTTTTTGCCACCCCAAGCGACAAAGCGTGGGGAAAAAAAAAAAAGAAAAGAAAATTAAAAAGAAAGATAAAGCTGCGATAAGCAGCTCTACCGTGCCACTTCATTATTCGGCGGCAATTCGGCGGCGGGTCCTTCACTCTGAGAAGAACCGAGGGACCCGCTGCCGAATTGCTGCCGAAGACCCGGACGTGCTGCCCCTTTCCATTGGCCACCCCAAGCACCTGCTTTCTTCGCTGGTCCCTGGAGCCGGTCCTGCCCCTTACAGTATGTTTTGTATATACATTTACATTGTTTTGTGAAGAAGGCTGTAGCTTTCATTTTTAATTTACTCATGGTGTGCTTTGATAAATGAAGAACAAACCTTGGCACTAGGCCCTGTTTTTGCTATTTCTCCTAAAGAAAAATGTTATAAGAGAGCTCTTGCCAAATCTTCAGCCTTACTAACATCATTTTGTGCTGCTAGAGCAGCACAGAAACCTTAAACCTGCCCTAAGAGGGCAGTTAAGGATTCCTTCAACATGGGAGAATCCTCAATTAGTATAAAGCTGGTGTAACCAGCTCTGCAATAGCACCTCATGCCCCAACCAGCCCTTAGAGGAAGTGTTTTGGAACCAAAGGAGGTGGGGCCAGAGCACAGTGTGCTCTGGCAATCCTTGCTGGCATAATGGTCTTTACGGGGCCAGTCCATAGACCTCTAGCTAGCCCCAGGACTGGGGGAGGAAGAAAAATAATTTAGAGCCACCTTTACCTCTCCCACCCCTCAGCTCCATCGATCAGTTGCTCAGTGCAATTGAGTATTGAACCCATAATCTATCATAAACAACAGATGCATATAGCCAGGGTCATGCAAAGCTCTTAAAACTTGCAAAAGTGCATTTGCAATTTGCATCTAAGCAAGATTCTGCACTGCAGAAAAGCTTACATTTTATTTAATAAACACAGGCATCTGCTACTAATTAAAGTAGCAGCATATAATTATACCCTTTCTTATTAGTAGATATGGAGTCTGACAGTTGCTTAGATACAAAATAAGCAACTACAGATTGTCTTTTGCACTTTAACAAGAATAGGGAGCTGGAACAACAGAACTGGAAACTTCTGTATTATCTTCAGTAAATGTGCCTAGGAAAGAGATGTTTAATCTCATTGGTAGCTTGTAATTTTAGCTGTAAGTTTGTTCCATTACTTCTTTTCTCTCTCTCTCTCTCTCTCTCCCATAAAATACTACAAACCTAAAAACTCCTATGGAGACAGAACATTTCCTGTGGGAAAATATTAAAAAGAAGGAAGAACAATGCAGTTAATAGCCATCACTTTGCTCAGATCGCATTTTCCAGATCTTTTATTTGTATAAACATACATTATCCTTTCTGTTATTGATGTTTTGGAAACATCAAAGAGTGAGCCATGTACAGGTGTTACAGCTATCTACAGATAAATTGTAATTTAACAAACTATGTTCTAGCAATTACTATAATATTTAAAAGAGACAGATACTGCAAATTTTTGTTGCCAGACATATGATTTTAAGCTCTCAGACAAAACACTGTCACAGTAAGATCAAATAAATCCAGGGCCACCCCAACAGAGTCACTGTTAGTGTCATGAATCTCCTGAGAACTGTGTTAGGAAAGCATGTTACTTTTGCCCTCACAGAACTTAGTACTACTGCATCCTGAGATGTGCAGTTCAACAAGTGACCTTTTCTTCTCTCACATTGTTAATAATCCCCAATTTTTCTTGCTCCAAGAGTCTACAGTTCTGCCGATACAACTGCAATCATAGATCCATGTTATTAAACTGTAGGGAATGCAATCAGAGTAGTTAATGCCATGATAATCCTCTTGGGCCATTCACTTATTTTTCAAGATCTTGGGAGGGATGCTGCCTGTACACGCGGTGCTGTCTGTAATGGATATTTGGTACCATAAATCTTTGGAGAAATATACAGCGCGCACCCTCAAGACACTGCGTACTGCAGCACAATGCAACTTCAAATTACTGTAGTATCAACTGTTGTAATATTGTCATCACTTGAAAGAATCAGGTACTTCATTTTTAAATAAGCTGTTCATGGAAAGATTTGATTTTTTTCTGCACAACCTTTCCTGTAGAGTAAGAGCCATGAACAAAGGGACCACAATTACAGTGAAATAGTGTATAGTTTGTGAATCGTGAACTGACCAGCAGGGGGTGCTGTATGAGCATGTCAGTGAGCATTCTTCTCTGAAGACAGAATTGTCTCTGCAGTTTAATTTTTGCCAGTTTGGAGAAGTGGAGAGAGGGTGGGAAATCTCAATTTTCCTCTTAATTTGGATATATCAGCTTTATCAGAACTTAGGACAATGTTTCATGGAAATCTGAAGATAAAGATAATAAACAGGAAACTTGTTAAATCTGTCTTCTCAATACAGGTATTTTAGGCATTTCTTTATGTGCTGCTAGCTATATAACCATGCACCAGTACAGCATATTGCTTGCTATGCACAAGGTGATTCAATACAATTATTTTTCAATCAGCTGGATGTTTTCCAAGAGCTGTTAAGTTCTCGATGAGGCTCTTTATGATCATGAATCATTGCTAGAAACGAGTCTGAGGTGCAAAATTCAAATTCTAATTCCTCTGACCTTTCCCAAATTGGGGATATTTGGATCTAAGGGTTTTAGTGTGGGTCTATCTTTTATTACTGTACTAACTTATAGTAACAAGCAATCTGCACTAACTAGCATGATATATTTCAGTTGTATGGAGCAGATTAGGTCGGAGTCAAGATACATATTTGTTAAACCATTGGTTTTCAAACTGTGGGGCACGTCCCCCTGCCTTGGAGGGGTTAAACTTTATACAGCATAACTTAATTTAATGGATCCACAGTATTTTTTTAACAAGTTTATTTCCATGTTGGCACCAAGTCTTGCGTGACACAAGGAACAGGCAGTGATCTCAGAAATTCTGAGTGCGGGGGCTCGAGCTGGTAGTGTTTATTAACTAGGAGTCCCTCCTAAAACTATTTGAACCTGGCCCTTGCTCATGGCAGAAGGGTTACAAAAGTTGTATCTTATTTTTGATTAGTACAATGGCACCAAAATGCCCTCTTCTCCATCTGTGGCTTTCTAGTTCACTATAATATACAAATGATCTGTCACAGGTGAAGCATAACAATAGAGCACCAAGTGGTGGAAGTCTTTGTCTCCATCTGACCAGCTGCAACATTGTTTTTGAAAGCTTGTGCCATGGCTGTGCAAAAAACAAAGACGGGTTTCCTCACTTCCATCACAGCACCAGCAAAGCCCTGATTAGCAGGAACTGTTCCAGTAGTTTTTATCTGATGAGAGCTGGATATTTATTGCGGTGAGGTCAGAGTCTTTTTTGCTGGGGTGGTGTCGCTCACTGAGGTTCTGTAAATGTGGAGAGATGTGTGGGCTGCAACATGTGAGTTTGATAGATGCCACTCCTATCAACGCCTCCATGTGGAGGAAGAGATGCCAGCTTCTGTTAAAGAAACAGTTGTGTTACCCTCATTGATGAAATCATTCCTTAGTGCTGGTAACTAATCTGGTTATCCCCCTATCTCAGATCCTTCTTGTTTGGAGGAAATTTATTGAGGTGGGTGTAGTGAGTTAATTCTAGAAATATTTGGAGTCAGTGAGGGTATGTCTACACTGCAGTGTAAGTCTGGGCTCAGACTCAGGCTTCAGCCCAACTCCCCCCCCTTCCATCTACCCACAAATCTCTCAGGCTCGGATCTAGGGTCGTAGGACCCTGAGGGGGTGGAAGATTTGAGCCTGAGTCAAGCTGGGACCCAGAGTTTGAACCCTATTGCTTTAAAGTGTAGACACAGCCTCCTGGGAGTCTGCCAAAAGTACCCCACAGTCCCATGGGCCAGCTTTGTCCTCTCTATGCCAAGAATCATCAATCAACTGCAGGGAAACAGAAGCAACCCCCCTTGGTGTAGTGCAGCAGCTCGGTGAGTCAGCATTTAACCCTTCCATTGTCTTCTAACCGCTGAGCTGCAAACACATAATCAGAGAGCCTTCTGTGTTTGCAATGGAGACTGAACAGAAGAAGTCTTTTGCCAAGAGTGCGGCTTCACGGTGACAGGAGCACAGCCAGATTTTGGTAAATGTCTGCTGTGAGGCCAGTAAACCAGTGGACTTTAGTAAGAGTAGCAGGAGTGATCGCGCATAACAGCAAATAGTGAAGAAACTGGAAGCATTGCAAATTTGCTGGACCAGTGTAGGGAGCGGTTTAAGCAGTTCAAGACTTAATACAGGAGAACCAGGGATGAGAACTGCACCTTGAGTAACTTGTTGACATCAAGACTGTTTGATGAGGAGTTTGACCGGGGTGCTGGGTACGATGCTGAGCATGGAGCCGACAGTGGTGCATGAGGACCCGGTGAGCTGGGATGGTGCCCTGCTGGCCCCAGAATCCAGCATGGAGACTGATGGGAACCAGCAGCAGGCTCTGAATGAGTCCTGCAAAGTGACTCTGTTGCTGAAATGGTCCCTGAGGAGGTTTTGCCACACGAGCAGGAGCAGAAGCACATCTTGCAGTCATACTTGAAGGAGCTTTTTGATGTCCCCCTTGAGGAACAGCCTGCTGCAGAGCCTGCAGGAGACACAGAAGGGAAAGAAGCTGCCCCAGAGCCTGGTAAGTTTCTGGCTCTATTTTAATGTTTATTAATATAGGAACAAGAGGGATTTTCATTCTGTGAACTAAGGCAAAAGTTATTAGAAACCCTAGCAAGCAGCGTGTATCCGCTAGTGGTGGATTGTTTCCCAATGGCTTGGCTCCCGTGTGCAGTTCAAGATGGTGACCAGGAAATAGAAAAAATAAAAAAGCCTTGAAAGTGAATTTTTGTTGGAAAGGCACAGATTTTTGCTAGAGCATTTCTGTTTGTTAAAAATAATAACCTTACATTGCCACCCTGTAGCCACTGAATGATGTAATGAACCGCATGGAAACTGTGACGGTCAGGAGGGGGTTCATTTCAGTTAAACGTAGTCCATGCAGTCCATAGGTGACACATTCATTTGTCCCAAATTCAACTGGAGATTGAAATTTTGTCCAGCAATGTGCTGGGGAGAAGAAAGTTGAGGAGGATGGCTAAGCCATGTGCGGAAACTAATGCAGCATCCTGTTGATTTCCTCATGAATTCTGACCCAATCCTATGTGCTGATAGCTGCAAACCTTTCCTGAAGCAGGAACTCCAGATAGGTAGTCACTTTTCAGGGAAGGGCATATTCTCCAAGGCTGTCTCAATAGATGACCAGCCCACTCATAGATGTGCTGTTCAATCACTGTATGTTTGAATACTTTGCTTGTATATGCTGCAGGTTTCCCACCAGCTGCTTGGAATAACAACATCTCCCTTTGCCAGTTTGGCACCATAAGAGCAGTTATGTCCTTCAAAATGTGGAAGGCCTGAAATGATAGAAAAAGCGTTTGTAGCATGGCCACTGACCACACTCCTCTCACCCCCAACCCAAGTAGTTTTTTGCAGTTTTTTTGGGGGGGGGGAAAGCAACTTTGAGTTGTTAAACTTACTATTGTCTCTGCACTTCTTTCACTGCGATTAACCAGGCTGTGTCCAGGGAGCGTCTGTGATCTTAAGCATCCGTCTCACAATACTTTGAAGTTCAGTTTGGAGAAGTAATATTTTATGTCCTTGAAATTCCACAAGGATATTTTCTGTGCTCCTGCACTGAGCTATTTAAGACAATAACCCTCTGTGTCTTGTCCTATTAGAGGCCCCTCAACTTCTACAGCCTGCAGTACCCCCAGAACTCACCCAGAGTGCAGCAGAAGACTCGGCCAATGGACTGTTTCAAGAGATAGTGTTTCCGTGATGAACTTATGATGAAATTCTGGACAGGGCCAACAAGCAGGCTGAGTACCAAAGATGGGGACTTACAGCTAGAGGAAAGTCATGGCAAGAGGAAAGACTCAGGCTGGCTGCACAGCTTGAGGACAAGATTCGACATGGGAAGAGGCATTTGCTTCACAATTCCTGGAACAGGAATGGCAGCTATGGGAGGAGGACAGAGATCAGCAGAAAGAACTGTTTGAGCAGCTGGTGACACTAATGGCTGCAAGAGTACCAGCTCTTGCTGCATCACTCACACCACAACCTGCATCCCCTGTGATGGAGTCAAGAAACAGTTTGGAAAAGTCAATGGCTAGGTGGCCCATGCAATCAGGCCCCATGAGTGATGAGAGAGGGCAACTTTGCCCCAGGCAGTCCTCCATATTGATCCTTTCCCCTGTGGATTCCTCCATCCCTGTCCCCTGGTTCCAAGAGCACAGAGGGAAAGAAGGGAAAGGATAATAGGGGGCCAGGAAACATGCAACAGTAGTGGGGTTCTGTCTTGTACATGGTTTCACTGTTTGCCCTTGTTTATGCATTTTGATTTTTATTTGTTTTTTTCTTTAAGGTTCTGTTGTTACTGGTGTTTTGGTGTGGTAATGGCAGCTGGCTTGTGTGGCAATGGGTGAATGATGTACTATTTCAATATGTGTTTATAAATAAAGCCTTTTATTTTATCAAGAAAGTTTATTGCTATCACTGCATCACCTCATACAAAATGTGTATTTAAAATAATAAAGGTGAACTTTAAGACATGATATGGGGCAATTAGGAATTAGTATACAAACTATATTTCTTTCAGAGTAGCAGCCGTGTTAGTCAGAGATCTACAACCTATCCTGAAAGATGATCCTTTACTCTCACAGATCTTGGGAGACAGACCTGTCCTCGCTTACAGACAACCCCCCAACCTAAAGCAAATACTCACCAGCAACCACACATCACTGAACAAAACCACTAACCCAGGAACCTATCCTTGTAACAAACCCCGATGCCAACTCTGTCCACATATCTATTCAAGTGACATCATCATAGGACCTAATCACATCAGCCATACCATCAGGGGCTCGTTCACCTGCACATCTACCAATGTGATATATGCCATCATGTGCCAGCAATGCCCCTCTGCCATGTACATAGGCCAAACCGGACAGTCTCTACGCAAAAGAATTAATGGACACAAATCTGACATCAGGAATCAAAATACTCAAAAACCAGTGGGAGAACACTTTAACCTGTCTGGTCATTCAGTGACAGACCTGCGGGTGGCTATATTACAACAGAAAAACTTCAAAAACAGACTCCAACGAGAGACTGCTGAGCTAGAATTGATATGCAAACTAGACACAATCAACTCCGGTTTGAATAAGGACTGGGAATGGCTGAGCCATTACAAACATTGAATCTATCTCCCCTTGTAAGTATTCTCACACTTCTTATCAAACTGTCTGTACTGGGCTAGCTTGATTATCACTTCAAAAGTTTTTTTTCTCTTAATTAATTGGCCTCTCAGAGTTGGTAAGACAACTCCCACCTGTTTATGCTCTCTGTATGTGTGTATATATATCTCCTCAATATATGTTCCATTCTATATGCATCCGAAGAAGTGGGCTGTAGTCCACGAAAGCTTATGCTCTAATAAATTTGTTAGTCTCTAAGGTGCCACAAGTACTCCTGTTAAACTATATTTCTGAATATAGTTAGCTACATCAATCCATACTTCAGTCACTTCTGTACATCAATCCTTACTTTGACTCAATCCTGCCACCAGTGGATAAGTGGTCAAGTCTTTCATAAGTCATTGCATCCCCAAGCACTGATCCCCCTCCCCATAATTAATCAGCCCCCTTCCCCCCTCCTCCACAAGCACATTTGTAAAGGTATTATACACCCTCTTCCATTGAGCCATGCAAGTCCATAAGGCAGGAGCACAAAGCTGACTTCTGTTGTCTGAGTGCATCCAGTTCCAGCAGCAGTAGCTGCACTTTCTGGCTGATTCAGCAACTCCTTGCTGTCATAGGTCCATTCCAGGGGAAATGGCTCACCTCTGGCTTCACAAAGATTGTGAAGAGCACAGCAAGCCCTAGTAATATGGACAACACTGATAATACTGGAATCCAAACGGGTCTATAGATACCTCCAATGGGATTTCGTTCTGCCAAAAGCACATTCAACAACCATTCCACACCTGCTAAGAGTGTAATTTAACCTTCTTTTGCCAGGGCCATTGAAATCAGGATATGATTTTATAAACCAAGGCAAAAGGGAGTATGTGGGGTCCTCCAGAAAAATGGTGGGGACAGTAATTCCATTTATGACAATGGCATTTGATGGGAATAATGTCCCAGCCTGTCCATGAATATAGATTCCTGATGAGCAAGAAACCTTGCCATCATGAACTTTTCAGTGCAGCTCATAATGACATTCATAAATTGGTCTCTGTGGTCCACAAGGACTTGCATAACAATGGGGTAGTACCCTTTGCAGTTCATGTACTCTAATGCTCCTTGAGGAGGGCAAACTGTGAGCGCATAAGTCCCATCCAGAAGTGCCGGTCTACATAGGGGGAATCAGACGCTGTACCGAATGTCACGAGCCACATCAGCCAGTTTGAGTCTGCCATGTCTGTGTCCTCCTCTGTCTCCTCCATCACAAGCTCCATCTTTGGGGGATCAGAAAATACCACCAGAACATCCACCAGCATCTCATAGAAGCTCTGCCCATTTCTTGACATAGGAGTGAAAGTGCAAGCAAGAGAAGTTTTTCAAAAGGCATCTCCTCCATATTGCTAGCTCTGGTAGTTGGTAGCACACTGACCAAAATGGTGGCTCCACAGGATGTGTTGGAGGGCTGTTCAAACTGTATGTAACATGTGAGGTGGACAGTCAAGTTCTCCCACAGTGCATGACAGTCAGAAGGCTAGAGCGGCCACATTTCAGGAAGGCACTAGGGAGTCTGGAATATGGTTGGTTTGACTTGGGTTGGCATGTTGCAGTGTGGACACCAGAGCTGCAGGTTTGAGCCCAGGTTAGAAAATTCTTAATGTAGGGTTAACAATCAGTATAGACGCTCAAGATCTGTGTACTCTAGTGCAGGGTCAGCTGGACTCAATCCCACTAATCTTGGGCTTACATTGCTGTGTAGACATTCCCTCTGTCTTTTAGACCCTATTCAGGTTGGTTTTTAGACCTAATTTTAGCAAGGAGATGGTGTTGGTTGTGTTGATTGCTGATCTCCTGTCAGGAGAAAATTAGGGCCCACTTCATGTAAGCAGGCATAGCGCCATTCATTTAAAGTGAGCTATGTCAGTTGAGGATCTGGCCCAATCTGTCCATGCTGAGTCTTTGATATTTGTCATCTACCTTTTGATAACATTGGTTTTAATACACCTGTGGACTCTAGTAGAGATCATCAATCACTCTCGAACGGCTCTGTTCCTTTCATTCAGAGAGAACCACAAGGGTAATACTGGGCAATTGCTCATCTGCCCTAAATGCACTTGCAAACTGGGTTCTGTTTGGTCACCCTCTTTTTTCAAGGTCAGGGCTGTTAGGAAGTAGGTGGGGCCATTAGGAAGACTGTTGCAGATGTACGGGCTACAGTGTTTTCAGTGGTATTCCTCTATGTATCTCTATCTCATCAAACTCATCCTGTACAAATTAGTGATGTCTTAGTTCTGAATAAAGATTGGGGCATGGATGAGAGGTAATTGGCTGTCAATCCAGATGGAAGGAACTGGGCAAGTTAGTCAGAGGCACTGAGAGAGAGTGATATGGCCACAGTTTGTCATTCATATTTGCAGCCTGGGGTCTGATTGGAGCCTCAATTGCTCCCAGATGTTCAGGTTGTCATGCTGTCTGGAGTAGCTCATGACTGTGAGTGCCTACCTCAGGGCAGACTGTCAGAACAAGGCAGACACCCCAAAATGGTGGTGTGTTCTGTGATTAGATTTCATCAAGTCAGTAACAAATGTGAACTCCTAGATCACTATAACAGTCTTAGCATGGAGTCACAGACATTCCCCTTAGGCTCTCCAATCTGTCTTGCCACCCAGACAAACTGCATTTAGTGATAAATGATTACTTACTCCCTCAAAAAAATCACACAATATTCAGGTTGCTTCCAGTCCAAAGAGACCAGTCACTTACCTCCAGATCAATTGGTATACCAGATCTTACACCAAGGACAATGCCTGTAGCCAATCCTGTAATGGGGGGCATGGATCAGCGTTCACGTCAGTACCTGGCCCAAGCTGGGGAAGCTAATGATCCAACCAGTGGACCAAATTTGATGAGGAATCCTGTTCACATGCCACCTGAGACACATTGCGCATATGCTAAGAAGAATCCTATAATAAACTATCTACAGGTTTATTAACTAGGAAAAAGAAATAGAGTTATTCACAGGTTAAAGCAAGCAAACATATACACACAAATGAGTTATCATCTAAATCCTAAGAGTGACAGAGTTGTAGTGATCTGTCAATTCAAAGCGTCTTTCAAGGTTGACCCAGGGTTAACTCCTGGGGATCTTTGCCTCAGTTTAGAGTCTCTGGCCCTGTCAGAGTTCAAACAGCAAAGAGAGAGAGATGGGAAATTTTTATGTAGCTTTGTTTTATTTCCTTCATTCAGCTTCCAAGTCCACAGGACGAGGTTCCTTGCATGTAGCATTTCCCAGGTGCGATATGGCCGTTAACTAATTCTTTGTATTCCAATTTTCCTTATTGGCCCATTTTATTTTGATAGTCTTTCTGATGTGTATGTGTATGTGGGGGTGAGGGGTGAGGGAGGGTGATATCTATGTCTGGGTTCAAAAGTTCAGAGAAAACATTTTCAAAGTTATAAAGCAAAACTTACATATTTTCTTATAGCATGGCATACCAACATTACAAGTGAAATTAATGCATGCAGCAACTTACAAGCGTTTCATAGAGTCTAAACACTAAATACATTCTTATCAGACTAATACCTATTCTGAGCAAAACTAACATATATGTGAACTGGTCTGGTCTCAAGCTAGGAGTTTGTTAGTTCTTAGCTAATGCCTGCAGTCTTGGCAAGCGATGGCATCTGGCTTGCCAGGGTCATACAGGTAACAGCAGATGCCTGGAGTGCATTGGCACTTGTCAACAAGGGTGCAACCTTTTTTTACCCTCTTCAGATGGATTTGAACATTGCCATGATCATCCATACCTTTGCCATCCTCCCACTGCACTGATTCTGTGTATTCTACATAGGGCGACACCAAGCTCAGAGAAATGCAAAAAAAGTAAATAAAAAGCAAAAATAATTAAAAGTAAATTTGGAGTTTTAACATTCATTCAGTTTTAACAATATAATTTGTTACTCATTAAGGAATGTTTTAAAAGTATGATCTTATTTTGTGGTTGAGGTAATATTTGTTTTTGGACCAATTTCTGTTGGTGAAAGAGACA
The DNA here is from genome assembly GCF_013100865.1 of Trachemys scripta elegans. Lineage (NCBI taxonomy): Eukaryota > Metazoa > Chordata > Testudines > Emydidae > Trachemys > Trachemys scripta. Next base: position 81,997,047 of record NC_048299.1, read on the forward strand.
AGCTTTTGAACTATACAGACCTCTACTTCAGGTCTGGGAAAGGTGCTCAGACAGTCAGAGGTAAATACAAGGTGGAACAGATTGTTTAGCATAAATAGTTAAGACATATTCTAAGAGACCAGTCCCAAGATGAAGTGGCTTGTTAACAAATCTGCAAACGTAAGACAAAAAAGATTGTTAGTGGGTGTGGAGAGCTGACTGTGCTCTGGGCGAGCATTACCACCAAATGGTGATACTCTGGGGTATAACGCTAGTCCAAAGGCCACTTCACCTAGCGGTTACAGTTCTGGATGTGTCAGGGGGAGGAGTGTAGGGGAATCCAGGTCCACCCTACTCCACCAGGTTCCGACCCTTCAAAACAGAGTAGCCCCTGTGCTGGGCATAGGGTCTGGTACCATTATGAGTGTTTCCTAGGTTGCTTCCTACCCTTGCTCCAGTTCCTCTGGCATTGTCATGGGTTATACTGGGGGATCCTTCCTGTGTTCTCTCTGGTCTGTCTCTGGAGGAGTCTCCTTGGCTGGCAATATTGAGTCATCACCCTCGGTTCCCGTGGTTGAAGGGCCTCCCATGGCTTGGCTGTGAGACTTGGTTCTGGTGGCATGGAACCCTGGTGGTTTTCTGGTAGGATACTACCGCACCCCACTGCTTTTCTCCTAGGTCAGCCCAGACTGAGCTGAGCTGCTCTCTTTTGAATGCTCCTGTCACAGGAAGCATGCCCAGCAGTGGTGAGGGGGTGTGGTTTCCTGTATCCAGAGTAGTTCCTTAACCCTTATCTCACCAGTGTGGGGTTGATGCACCTTGTCTCAGTGGGTTACAGATTATTGTACTATGCCATAAATCCAGGGTCTTTATTAAGCCCATGATTTTTAGTGTCTAGCAAAGTTATGAATTTAAGCTTCCAGGCTCATCTTTTGAAGGTAGTGTGCAGATTTCTTTTGCGGACAAGGATTGAGAGATCAGATAAGGAGTGATCGTTTTGTGAAAAGCGTTTGCCCAAGAATGCCATGGTGTTTTTGTCTTTTATCATTTTTCTGTGTGAGTTCATATGACAGTGTAGTGATTGTCTGGTTTCACCCATGTAATTATTATTGGGGCATTTAGTGCACTGGATGAGGTATGCCACATGTTGTGACAGGCACGTGTAGGACCACTGGACCTATAAAGGTGTGTGGTGGTGGGGAGGGGTATTGATCATCACAGCAGTGGAGATATGTCTGCAGTTTTGCGTCTGTTGCTCTGGCAGGGTCTGGTTCCGCTTTGAGTTTGTGTGTCCTGGTCTGTGAGCAGTTTGCTTCTGATAATGAACTTGTAGCAAGGCTGGGGGGTTGTTTGAAGGCCAGAAGAAGGGGTTTGGGAAAGATTTTTTTCAGGATGTGATGCCCATCAAGTATGGATTTTAATTGTTTGATGATACCTTGTATGAGTTCCAGTGTGGAGTGGTAGGTAACAACTAGAGGTGTGTGATTGGAGGGGTTTTATTTCTGTATTGAAGCAGGTTCTTTCAGGGTATTTACATGGCCTGCTCCATGATGAAATCTACTACTCTGTGGAGTGTCCTTGTTCACTGAAAGTGCTTTTAAGTATGTTATGGTGTGTATCCTGGACTTTCTCCTGAGAACATATTCTGAATGCCTACTGTAGATAACAGATTTCTTGGTTTGTTTGGGGTGGTTACTGGATCTGAAGGTAAATGTGGTGATCTGTGGGTTTCTTGTGTATAGTTGTATGTAGAGTTCTGTTGTTGGAAGTTAATCATGGTGTCCAGGAAGTTGATGCTGGGGGGTGAGTATTATAGAGAGAATTTGATGGATGGGTGGTCAATGTTGAAATTGTAGTGTAAATCTATGAGGGAGTTTAGGTCATCTGTCCAAAGGATGAAAATAGCATTGACATATCTCAGGTATATCGTTGGTTTTGTTGTGCATTTGTTCAGAGATTCTTCCTCAAGGTGGCCTATGAGGAGGTTGACACTGGGGAGCCATCTTACTACCCATGACTGTTCCCATGATTTGGACAAAAAGATTGTTGAATGTAAAATTGGTTTGAGTGAGGATGAAACGGATGAGATTGGCGATGTGTTTGGGGTGGATATCTGAGTGTTGTCCGCTATCTTGTAGATATTTGAGGCAGGCAGAGATGCCACTATTATGAAGGATGTTGTTGTATAGGGAGGTGACATCCATGATACAAGGTTCTGTTCTGAGGGCGGTTGTTAATGTTGTGGAATTTCTGGAGGAAGTTGGTTGTGTCCTGGAGGAAGCTAGCCCTTTGTGTGGTGAGTGGTTTGAGAATGGTCCAATAACAGATATTACCTCACCCAACTTGTCTCTTTCACCAACAGAAGTTGGTCGAATAACAGATATTACCTCACCCATCTTGACTCTCACATATCCTGGGACCAACATGGCTAAAACAACACTGCAAAAAAATGTATTTTGTATCATTTGAATTTTTAAAAAAATCGATCAAAAATTAACTTTTAACAATTAATACAGCTTACTGCTATATTATGTGTTCCATATTTTTAATAGGTAAGCTCTACTGTATTATGGAACAGTGATAGCATGAGTGGGCACAACTTCAATCACCCAAAACTTTAAAAGCAGGGAAATAATACAAGGGGAAAGATTTGTGCTTTTCTTCCCACCTTCATATTGCCTAAAATACTGTCGATAACACACTCCAGTGCTCCCTAATGCTTTTACTTCCATCTCCAACAAATCCTAAAAGAAATACCTACACCAGCTTCATCAAACTTGCCCTTTAATGCAAAACCTTAACAGTTACCTCAGCAGTGCTAATGCAGAAAAACTTTCCAAGGCATGGAATGTGTGACAATCAGATATGCCTGATCTGTTGATATACTTAATATAAAAGCATATGAGCACTCCTGATTTTCAATCCTCTCCTCTTACAACTAGACATACTCCCTGTATTACTATACAGCATTTACATGTTTTCCATGGTTACCTGGGGACATATATATTTTACATCATAGTTAAATGTTTAAGACATCCTTGAGGTACTATAATTTCACCCATGTCTGCCTAAATGTAATCCAGCAAACTAAATGTTCATTTTATGCTGAATGTTTGGAAACGGTTCACCTTACATATGATTAAAATAACACAGTATATTTATTTACGTTTCTTCCAACACATTGCTTAAATGTGAATGACTCACATCCACATTGTTACCTCCAGACATGCAAAAATCATGAGTTGGGCTGCAAAAAAAATCATGAAATTAAAAAAAAAAAGAATACATTTGGGGTTTTTTATTTGTCTTCTGGCTTTGAGTCTTTAAGGTGCACTTGAGCCTTATTTTCAAGCTTTTATCTGCAACCATAAGGGCTAGAATCTTGCTAGTTTTTTTTAAAATAAGATTCTCGCACAGCCACCAGAAGCTCTAAGAAAAAAACCAAATCCCACAAGACAGTCAGTAACACAATGAGAGTTTTCAACCCATGAAATGAATCAAAAACCACACCTTTTTTTATAAAAGCAATACCAGTTATAAAAGCTGCAAATGAGTCAATATATTAGATGTAAATAATTCAGCTTCACCTAAAATAAAAGATGAATGCATTGTTACTGAGCAAAATACTAGTGAACCAGTTTAAGATTATAGCTAAAACTAGGTGTGTTTTCTTGATCCCATGTGGGTGTTTATTCAAATAGCATGAAATTTGCTCCTGTGTAGAAGCCCAATATGTAGGCACCATTTAAACCTTCAAAACAAGTAATAGGGCTTAAGCAGTGACTTATCCTTTTGCTGGTCCTCTGCACAAGGATGAATTTCTGTACAGAAAAACAAACTACATCATAGTATACAGATGATAAGAAATATTTTTGTGGGTTAGGGATGTCTTTATGTGGTAAAGTCCTCATGTATAGAAGTACTTCACAAATAGATACCACGGTGATTGGGCACTTTAGATAGATAGGATTTCAGTGCACAAAATCTTCAGAAGACTTCACAGTTCTAGTGGCTTTTAAAACCTATTCTTAATTTAGCAATCCTTAACTGCTGTTGCAAGTCCTTTGATATGGAGCTATTCAGTCTACAGAAATTACAAGCTACACTTAAGTGAAATACATTCCTTGAACTGGAAATATTCAGTTTGTAAAGCTTACAGACTCCATCAGCTGTGTCTGTGCAGGAGGGTGCATTGAATGGGAACATTTTTAACATCATTAGGATGCATTTAAAAATTGAAATACAGATAGAAAAGCTCTAGTGAACATGCAGAAATTGCCATCTTTATGCATTAGTAGTTTAAAAATACTGCCCCAGTTTTCAGTTTGATTTTTAAGTCTCAAAGGAGGCAAGTTTGAAGTTTCTCGCTTCAGCCATCTGAGTAAAAAATTTCTGATCAGAGCATGTAGGGAACTTAGGCCCTGATCCTATAGTCAGATCAATATGGACAGGTCCTTGCACCTGCAAAGATTAGATTGCAGAATCAGGGCTTGAGTTTTTCCCAATGCTTATGTAACTGAAAAGTGGTTGAACTAACTTTGTTCTAACTTTTTTTTTTTAAATCACTTATGGTTTGAGACCAAGTATAATAAATTTAGTCCCACACAATTTGAGAAAGTTATGAGCAACTGAGTAGAGGGGTTAGATTGACAGCTGGAGTTTAGCTTTTATTAATATTACCAACAGCCAATGGGAGTTGGGTGCCTAAACTGTCATTTGTGCCTTTGAAATCTCCCTCCACACTAATATAGTGCCAGTGAGCCTTTTAGAGTTAACATAACTTGGAAGGACCTGGCAGGTGGAGGAGAGCTTTCTATTTTTGGTGCTTTATGTAGTCCCTAATTTACCTCTTCTTTGCTTTGAGCTCTTCAAGAAGTTACCTGAAGCTGTCTGAATCAGCCATCAGCTGAAGCCCCTGAGGAAGAACTCCAGTAGTAATGAGAGAGAGCTAATAAGATCCCTGCCCTTGGAAGATATGAATACATAGAGCATGGAGATTGTATCTAAACTGTGGCGTGAGACCAAACATGAGAGGAAAGCAGTAGGGAAGAGAGATGAAATTCTAGGAGTTGTTGGCCTGCCATGCTATCATATGGAGCTGCAGTAGTTGGATAATATATAGCCTGGGAGGTTCTGAAGGATAAGACCTGTGCATCCATGTCTCACTCCAAGTTCAGTCTCCTCAGAGTCAACTTCACAAACAGAAGTCTTCATGTGCTACTTTCTCACGTTGCAAGTGAAAAGGTATTAGACTTGGCTATGTGAATTATGACTCATAATTTTGTTTCTCACTCTGGACCAGGTTTTTCTTCCAGTCTTTTTGTTCTTTGGGAGTGCAAAGACTTATGGGAATTAAAAACAAAACTTTAGGAGCTTTCCAGAATGCTGGTTTTAGGGGTCTGGTTTGAGTTTTGGGTATTCAAAGGATGGTGGAGGTGGTAGAAGTGGTATTGCCTTTTACGATCATAAGACTTTCTCCTTTTCAGGATAATGTGGTCGACAGAGTTAAAAAGGAGTTGTGATAATTTCCTCAGGCAGGGGCATCATTAACAGTGGGAACCCCTTTCCAGACTTGCCTTTGCCATCCATCTCCCCAGTGTAAAGCTTAAAGAAGCAAAAGTAATCTACATCCTACTGTTTAGCTGTATTTATTTTCCACGGTCTACAGCACCACTAATCTCAAAGTCTTCTGGGGTGTTTTGTGGGTGTTCCAGGCATGCAAGGAAAATAAACAGGGAACTCTGACTGTTAAATCCAGAGTTGGTGTTTTGGCCTCCTACATCTATGCATATGTTCTCAGTTTTATTAAGCATGCACAGATACATCATGAACTATCTGGTGGGCAAACATACTCTACATAGTGGTGTACTTGCTGATTGTATAGTCCTTCTAGGAGCTGTTTGAATGACATCAGCTCTTTTATAAACACAACAACAAATGTTAATGATGAGAGTAATTAACCACTGTAACAATTTTTCCACGTGTTGCAGTGGATTCACCATCACTGACAATTTTTAGATCACGATTGGATTTTTTTTTCTAACAAATATGCTCTATGAATTATTGTGGGGAAGTTCTAGGGCCTGTGTTATGCAGGAGGTCAGACAAGATGACCACAATGGTCCCTTCTGGCTGTGGAATCTATGAATCTATAAAACAACACACCCCTTTCTTTAAAAAAAATAGTAATTGAGACTTGCTAATATTTTCCAATAAATTAGGAAAATACTTAATGTGCTTATCCAGCTTTATCAACTTTTCAAGCATGAGGTAAACTTGAAAGAAAGCATTACATGCAAGGAGAACACATTTTACTTATACTACTACAAGTGTGATATATTGTTCCTGATATGTGTGTGTGAACATAACAGCTTTGTCAGAGAGGCTGACACAGACACACTTCTGCTTGTGGCCATAGGTGAGTCAGGTGTTTGGGGAAAGCTCAGCTTGGAACTGAGCTAGCCAATTGCTTTTGATGAATAATGAGTTCTGGGTCATTTTATGGTTACCAGTCTCAGCTGTAAGAAGACTTCCTTTCTTCTCCTTGAATTCAACATGGTCATTTATTTACTTGATTGGCTGTGTGGAAGCAAAGAAAGAACTGACAGAAAGACCAAGTACTTGGTCACCTTTCTTGAGCTTAGGTAGTGTAGCATTGTGTTTTTCATCAGCTTCTGATAATCTTTTGTAGTTGTAGCTATACTATCATTTTTCTTTAGCTTTCCTTCTGTTGCACTACCACCAGGTGGTTGCAATGGTGGGGATAATAGTGTATATTAGTCACCAGCATTTCAACTCCTATGGCAGCTAATCCTATTCTGAGTTGTTCTAGATGCCATGGTGGTTAAAATACCAACTGTCTGTCTACAGTAGCTGTCCTACTGTGGCTACCAATGGTGGAGCTGTAAAGGTAGGAATTTGAAGAAAAATGTTAGTGTAAACAAGGTCTAATTTCTTGTCCTATGGTAGATTAAATGGACAAACTGCAGGCAGAGTGATTTTTTTTTCAACATCTCTAGTTTGTACTGGGCATGCTCAGATGTATAACTCAGGTATTAGCATGGGGCTAGATTTTGCTACTTGTACTCATGTCAAGTAGGGGTTTACTCCTTCAGAAGTAATCCAACTGATGTGGGAGAAAAAAATGAAAGTTTGATTTTTCAGCTAAATCAATGACATTGCTTGAGGAGTAAGGTACTACTCAACATGAGTATAGGGAGCAGAATCTGGCCCAAAGTCACTACCATACTAATGTTACATGATTTCATTAGGATAGTCACTACGGGTCTGATTTTGCAAGCCACACATTGGTGTGCATTCACTCACAGGACCAGTCCCACTGAAATCAATAGGACTACATGGGTATGTGGTCATCATCATGTGTAAGTGTTGCACAAATTAGCGCTCTGAGACTAGTAACTCAATACCTATACTTATGCCCCACTGCCCAATTTAGCTACTTTAAGTCTGTAACTTTGAAATAGCAAAGGGTTTCAATGGGAATACTCATAGAGTAAGGCAGTGTTTTAGAAATTTACTAAGACCCACCAGTTTGAGCACAATTGTCTTTTATCTAATGAGCATTCATCACCATAGTAACTAATTGAAATCGGTGGGACTATTCACAGAGTAAGGTACTAGACAATGCGAGTAATGGTGGTGTAATGGTGGTGTAATCTGGCCCTTACTTAGTTAATTTAAAGTGTATTTCAATGCTGTGTAGATCTGGCTGGTATTCTCAGGACACCGCCACTAACATGACTCATTCCAGGTTGATTAATTTGTGGCTTCATCTAAGTATTACTTGGACTTGGTGACTATGGAGATACTGGAGTCTGCAGGTGCTCACGCTGATCCTCTTTTATCCCCAGCTGTTCTTCATCTGAGAAATCAAGCGTTTTCTCCTGTATCAAAAGATATCTGGGAAATCTCAAGTATTTCAAGTAAATCTTGATGATTTCTCTAGTACCTCAGGCTGTCTGTTTCCACAATAGATGACTGCGCCATTGCTATAGGATGACAAGTCTTGCTGTCCTCCAGCTCTTATCTTCTGTCCTTGGGTGGACTGGTGTCCTGGCAAGGGGTTTTGAATGTCTGTAGTAATACAATATTTTTATTTCCCATTTCTTAAGCTATTTGAGTAAGTGCGGTATTAGATTATCTTTGAGAAACTGAAGTCTAATGGGAATTAAAATCCCAGCTTGTCTGTCTATTAACATTTGTGCTAGGGAAGACAGTCCTTTGCTTGGTGTATTTAAGATTCAACAGGGCTAGATACAGATCTTTACTGCTATGTTTAGCTTTCTTAACACTATTTTTTACTGCCTAAGTAGCTCTTTCGGCCATCCTATTACTCTGCAGGTATTTTGGTGACAAGCTTAGTTACTATAGTGATAGGTGCTGTGGAAAAACCCCAGATAAATAGAATTAATGTGCTCAAACTGATAGGTCTTAGCAAATTACTAAAATTCTGCCCTTGAAGACTGGCATTCATAGTCAGTGATCAGAACCTCTGGAATACTGTACATGCATATTGCAATTTGATAAGGGTTATCACTGTTCAGCTACTTCTGTTTGTTAGGTATGAATTAGAGTATTAGTAAATGGGTTTCTCTTTCAAATTCAAACAAGTCCCCTGCTTAGGTTATGTTATGGTCTGTTCGGGACTTCATGACCTTGCATCAGCAGTTTTGTTTGTACTTTTCAAAAAAGATTATATCTATACTGTGAGCACATCAAGTAGCTGACCATTTAGCCCAGGCCAGAAAAAATACTTTCCCCTTTGCTTGTGCTTTCCATTACATAGGTGGCTACTATGTATTTCAGACTTGTCTACTCCAGGAAATGGGTCCTTTGATGAAAATGAGTCCTGCTGAACCAGTATTGAAAATTGGTTTAAGTCTGAGCTAGTGTAGACTGGACAAAACTGTTATCTGTTCAGAAAAAGTGACTGCAATAGGGTGGAACCAATTCCAGTTCTGAGCTTCTTTATCAGTGCTGGTGACTTGCCACCCCTGGGCCAAGTCTTCCTGACTGAGGTTTTAAAGAATCAAAATGTCTGAAGAAAGCAGCTAGTACCAGGAGGAGGAGATCTTACAAGAGCCACTGAATGTTTTTATTGCAAAATAGAGAAACTGCTGTATTTGGGGATTGCAGGGTGGCTGTTGGGTGGATTTTTTTCCCTCATGGATAAATGCCTGTGCTACAACAAAAATAGTGAGTTCAGTGTAAGATGGAGAATGTTTTGTGGCTGCATGCGAATTAGGTGCCAAGCCTGCAACTCATATCATTGCAAGTAGACACTATGGGGCACACCAGCAAAACTGAAACATTCACATGTGTTGTGGATAACATTTTTAAAATACACACACCTTAGCCCCTGGGGACCCATCTATAGACCCTATTCCAAAAAACACTGACAACCACGGTATTTGGGGCATAGATAGGGCAAGCTCCGCAGCTAGAGCTACGCTGGTTTACACAAGCAGAAGATTTGGTTTATAGAGCTTTTAAGCTAAAGATCTCAGAGGGCTTAAAAAAAGTGTAAATAATGGTATCACCATTTAACAAATGGAAAACTGAGGCACAGCAAGGTTAAATGTCTTGCCCAAAGCCAAACAATGAGTCAGTGGTGGAGCTGGAAAGAGAACCCGTCCCTAGCTATTCTCTACAGTATCCTCTCCTCTGGATTTAACAGTGATTTGGGGATAAACAATGAACAGCCATCAAAAGCAAACTTTGATATTGCAGGATTTCATACTGACATTTTTTGAGGGTAAAACAGATTTAAAAAATCAATCCATGTGGGAAGTGTGTTTTTTCTAGCCCCTCCTCCTCCTTCCCCCACTTCCATTCTCTGAACTGTGGAGGCATTTGAAGTTTTCTGCACAGACTGTCATCCCCGAGGATGTGAATCGGCAGCCAGAGGATGGACAGGAAGTTTGTGTTCTGTGGTTTCTTTTTAGGGACATGCCTGTCTGGAGGCAGTTTTCCTTTTTAAGTAGCAGGGGGCCTTAGCAAGTGGAAGAAAGGTGTTCTTGACAAGGCATGATAAAGGACAAGTCTGGTGAAACCAGTTGGGAAGAAATCTCCCCTATTTTAAATGCTTTCAATTGTGTGATAATGGGGTCTGTGGCAGGCATCCCTGAGAAGAAATTGGACATTGGAGACAGTTGGAATAAAATACGTGGCCTTCTTAGACTTTTTTTTTTTTTTTTTTTTCATGTCCTCTTCTTAATTTAGAAGGGCCACGTTTCTGTTTTTGACCATAGCTACAGAGAGAATCAGCAGCTATGGCTGGTCAAAGGATCATGCCTCATTTACACTGCATATAAAATAATGTTAAGTGTAACTGGGATCTGAAACAGTTACAGGTATGTGGAAGTACAGTTTTCTTTGCAAAACCATTTATTCTATTCTGTTCCATTCCTTGGATTGTGCCCATCATCATGGCATCCAAATGCCTGCCAGAGTTAAAATAAACAAGGAGACTAGCCTCTGTTATGAGGTTTCCTCTCCATTCCTCTGCTCAGAGGGAAAGATGAGGTGGATGTGCTTTCTTTTTCTTTTAAATAAAGAAATTATTTACTATGTCATGCCCTACTTCATGGAAAAACAAGGGTGGAGAAGTGAAGCCAGCATACAGTGAGATTCCTCGTTATACTTTGGGTTGTTTACATTAGAGATTTTTAACTTCACAGCCAATGAACTCATGGTAGTTAACGCCTTTGTAAGTGCTGTCTGGATGGTTTGTCCCAGGACACAGTTGTTTGTGGCTTACCCTAAATATGCTGTACCAGTTTTCTCTGGGTTGAGCCCTACCGTACACAACAGATGTTTGTGTCTTGGAACAAATGTTTGTGGAGTTCCAGACTAGTGTGTACAAAGGCGAGTTAACTTGTCAATCTTGAGTTTAAAAACTCTAGTATAGACATACCCTTAGCTCCTATGGGAGTGATTTCTTGGACATCAACCAAGAAAGACCTGTCACCTGCACATACAAATTTCATCCTTTCAGTAGACAGTTAAATTGTTTCTGAGGAGTGGAGATGTCAAGAGAGAAGTGGTCTTTTAGGTATCCTGGTCTTAGAGCATTTAGAGCCTTGAAAATATGGATTTAGATATTAACTTTAAACTTAATGCAGTGTTCTGTAGGGAGATAGTGAGGAGAGTGGAGAATGGGGTTTGCAAGTGATTCTAGGCCAAAGAGGTGGAGCAGAACTGTTGCTGTATTATGCACCAGTAGCAGTTTTCTCTGGGCTGATGCTCTGAAATCCATATAAACAGCACTGCAACATCTAATCCAGAAGTAACGAGGGCATGTATGATCAAAATTGGGTCATGATCAGTAAGGATGTATTAGGATGTATTTTTTCTTGGTTGATGGTACGTGTGAGTCCAGAGCCAGCAAGGCATCTAAAACCACCTTTGAACTGCAGGGCATCTTGATAATTTGTGGACCTAAGTCTTTGGCTAATGGAGGCAGTTCTGTGGTGGCAAGCTATTCAAAGTGTTTTCCCCTTCCTTCTAGTTAGGATTTAACTTCAGCCATCTTTTTCTCATCCATGCCATGAGTGATAGATGGCTGTAATCTTTGAACAGATTACCCCAATGTTTTTGAGTGGAAACAATGGCTTTTGGTTCCTGCCTGGCTAATTTTCCCACTTTGTTATGGCATCCCAGGAAGCTATTGTGTGACACCTGCGTATGTGAGTTCATTGGATTTTTGTAACATTTCCCAATCTTGATTGCATTGAGTACTGTTGGGGGACCCTTTAGGATTTCACTTTCCCCCATGAAAGATGAAAACAGGAGTGTAAGCTTTTAACTTTATCAGCCACTGAGCAAAAAGGGAATGAAAGAATTTTCTTCAGGTTCCCATGGCTCTAATCTCAATAGGCTTTGATAATATAACAACTGGGAAAGGGCAGCATGTTGTGATAGACAGTTTAATATTACCTGCCTGCTGTGAAGTACACTGGCCAAACTAGAGAACTGCAAAGTATAAATTGTCTTTTTAACATTGATAAACAGGTAGGAAAAAAGAAAATATTACATCTTAATTTTAGTTCTCTGCTGGGATCAGCAAATCTGGTTAATCTTTGAGCTATTCCTGTTTAATAAATCTCCTAGCCCCATAATGATTATTTCTTTAACCCTTAGGAGGTTGATACTTTAATCTGTGATATTGAGACAATTGCACAGCAGCCTAGCGATGCCAGTTTTTACCGATTTTTATTATGTGAACTAACCAGCCAAATGTCTGTCTACCTTCTCCAGCGGTTCTTAAACTTATTTATAGTGTGCACAACATTTTAATACAAAGGTGGTCTTGTGGACTCCTCTCCTCCCATTTTCATAAAGCAGACCACTTTCCCCACCATTTGTGGTCATTTAACATCACTGTGGCAAGTACATGGAAAAGTGATATATTAGGAGAATAGTTGGGTGTGTTTTAGCTGTCATTTAATGCAGTATAGCATATAGCGATACGGAGGAGGAGCCAAGACCACCATGCAATCAATCAGCTGTTCGTGAACTTCCTGGTCCAATGGTGTCTTACCTCTATGACATGTTGCTTGTATAGTCTTCTGAGGTTCTCAGTCAGGCCTGTATAAACAGAAAAGAATAAAAAGAACACATCATACGGCTTAATCAGCTGATGACAGAGGCAATGTAACTGCCTACAGGTATTGTATTTTAAGGTTATAAACACCAAGAAGGAAGGAGGATAGTTCAGGAACATCCAAGGAGGTGTACGTCTCGGAGTCATGGGATGAAATTAAGTAGTGGATAATTTAGGCTGAATAGCAGGGAAAAATTCCTAACATTGAGGTCTATTTGAATGTGGAATAGTCTCTAGGGGAGAGTGGTGGAAGCTCAACTGCTTGAGACATGTAAAAACGAAACCAGAGAATATAATACTTCATAATAATAAATGACCACAGTCACCAGTATGTTCCATCTGCTTTGTGCTGCCCTGGCAACCCAAAGCAGCCGTAACCCTGGCTTTGCTATTTTTGTCAGTGGAGCAGCACAAACCAGATGTAGCGTACGGATGAATCGTGCCAACGCCTGATATTTAGGGTGATTTATCACTTTCCATGGAAGGATCTAAAAATATTGTACAAAGGTGGATATTATTGCCATTTGCTACAGGGGGACCCTGAGGTGTACAGAATCTGTAACTTGCCCAAGGCTACAAGGAAATTTAGAAGGAATTGAGGAATAGAAGCCAGGTGTCCTGACTCCCAAGCCTTTGCTCTTACCACTTGACACTGGGCCTGATTCACTAAAATGTTTACTCCAATTTTATGCCAGCATAACTCCATTGATTTCAATGGAGTTACCATGGTGTAAAAGTGAAGTTATGCAGTGGGGAAACAGGCCCATTGCCCCTAGTGCTACAAAGAAAAATCCTGCACTGGCAGGGGGCTGCATTTGATAAGATCAATAGACCTGTCAGTAAAGGCTTATTTTTCTATAGCACTTTTCATCTCAAGATTCAGAAGTGCTTTTCAGTATTAATTAAGTTGCATTCCTCTGAATTAGGTAAGAGTTATATAGGAATAACTTCACTCACCACTGAAATGCAGCTCTCTCTTGGGTGGAATGCAGCAGCTGTTTAGTAACACACATAACAATTTAGTTACCTGTAATGATGGCAAATGGTCAGAACATTGTTTTCATGTCACATTAAAAAGAGAAAAACAACAAAAAAAGGATGTTCCGTTCAGCAGGCTAGTATCTTCTAGCAATATGATATACCTCGGAGAGAGATGTGCCACCTACTGAAGCATCAGCACCACTGCCTGGAGCACTTAGATGGTCCCTGGTGGTCTCCCATTCAGCCTAGCCCTGTGAGATTTGAAAGGATCACAGCACAGTGTGGTATAACTGCATGCTGTCTCTAACTTGTGTGATTCTTTTATCCCAGTCTGGTGGGGTAATGCAATGCCCCTCTCTCTGTGCTCCAGGTTGCGGGAAAAGAATAATTTGCCTTAATCAATACACTTGAAATTAAACTGAAAGAATAACCCCTAAATAAATATTAGTGCAAAAAAGTGCTATTTGCATAATATGCCATTATTAGTAGAGACAAAGGGACAAACATTGGCAGCTCTTAATTATGTGCACATTAATGATACATACCACTTTAGACGAAGGAACATCGTAAGTCTATTTCCTATCTTAATTTTGTGCTGTGCTGTTTGAAATGCTAATGAAGCCAGAATTCTCAAAGGTCATAATCTGAATACACTAGGTATTTTTTATTTAGTTTCAAAACAATTAAAATGAGGTTCAGTTCCTAATTTTGCTAACTATGTTAGCTTTTCCGTTAATTACTGTGGGTAGGAATGTGTCCTCAAACTGGTCATTTGCAGAATGGAAAGGCACTTTATTTTCATTTAGATCACTCCTTGGTGTTTTCTTCCTTGGGATGTTTTCCCCACATTGATTATGTGAAAGAATTGGTGGGGGGTGGGAGGGAGAAAAGAAAAGTGCAAATTTAGCAGAACCCAGCATTGCATTTTCCAAGGAGCCATTTATCATCTTTAGAAAGTTTTGGTTCTTCACAAATAATAAAGAAAAGGGTTGTTAATTGCTATATTCAACTAATTGACAGAATTGTGTCATGAAAGAGGGAGAATTTCTGCATTGCCTTTCCTGACGACACTTGAAGGTTGTTCTAAACTTTTTGTTGCTGCTAAAATAGGAAATCATCGCTTCTCTCTGTTCATCATTAATCCGATGGCTGACTCTTTTTCATTTGGTTTTTAAAGTATTAAATGACAGGGAAGTTGCAATTCATGTAAGTGTGAAAAGAGGAAGGTAAAGAATGTTTCCATTGATTTGGTTTGTATAATGTAGTTGTATAGTTTTGCAATACACATTTCAATGTTCTAAGGTATTTATAGTGCCTGATCCAACTCCTACTGAAATCATTTGGAGTCTTTCTATTCACTTCAATGGAAGGTAGCTGATGGCCTAAATATCTGTTGTTAAACTCCAGATAGTGGTTTCATATATTAACCTTAACTGTGCCCCCTATAGATTCTTAGTATCGTATGATTTGAGACCTTCACCACTTGACACATGCAGTTTGTCTGCTCTGTTAAGTATATGAATGCCAATAGTATGGTCTTCAGTTATATGATGATATACCTACCCTTCCAGTTTACAAGTGGAAAATGTCAGGATAGGTTAATGCAGGTTCTTTTATCCATCTGATTAAAGCCTGGTGCTGGGGTGAAAAAAAACTGCCCAAAGGGTTTTGCACAAGTAAATTCTATCAATTGCACATGCATATATTGGTGCTAAGCCTGTGCATGTGCACAAAAGAGGCTGGTGTAGGCCTCTTTGAAATGAGCCCTTTATTTCTCATATTTAAGTAGGGATCATCTATTTCCATCTTTACTCCCTAGAGATGTATGGTCCTGCATGTGTTATTTTTAAAATGAGCATACGTTTACCTTCACAGTTGCAAATTTCCTTAACATTTCCACCACATTACAACAATATTTAAACAGCAACTTTTCAAACCTTAACATCATTCAGTCATGAAAGACATAACCCAAGTCTCTGAACTGAGTTCAGTGTGCAAATAGCACTTAAGTGTTGCATAGGCTTTGTTCTGCCCCTCTGCATAGGGATGAATTTTACTCTTTGATGTTCTGTTATCCTGCCACACTGGGGAGTGGGAGGGCTGTGTTACAGATCTGCAAATTCTTGGTAAGGCTACCAAAATAAGGCTACCTATGGTCTCCATCATCCAAAAATGCAGGGCCCTAAAACCACTCTCTGAGGTGATATGACCAGAAAAAATCAAGTGGGATCTCCATTGAAAACTTCCTAAATCCATGTAGAGAGGGGTTTGCATGTGTGTTTGTAGGAGGAGGAGTGGAGTTGTGGGGGCAACAGGGGTGTGGAAAAGTATCTTTATTCAGAGTTCAGGGCCAGATTGACCCAAACATTGATCCCAACTTAATCTGTCACAGACAGACCTAAAGCCCCATGGGCAGACTCTATGATCCAACAATACTGAATGGTAATGGTGACTTTGCTGGAACAGCACATGTTGGGATGTAATGGAATAAGAGTTTGACAATCACAGGGGCATGTACCTGAGAAACAGAAAAAATAGGTAAGTCCAAATTATTTATATTGTAAAATGTATTTTTTTTTTTTTTTTGCTATTTGCATAGCTTCAAATACCAAAGCATCTGACCATCCCAGACTCTCTAGTATATTTTATTCATAGCCTTTAAGGTCAGAAGGGACCATCATGATCGTCTAGTCTGACCTCCTGCCCATCGCAGGCCACAGAACCTCACCCACCCACTCCTGTAATAGATCCCAACCCCTGGCTGAGTTACTGAAGTCCTCAAATCATGGTTTAAAGACTTCAAGTTACAGAGAATTCACCATTTACACTAGTTTAAACCTGCAAGTGACCCATGCACCATGGTGCAGAGGAAGGCGAACCCCCCCCCCCCCCCTCCCCAGGGTCTCTGCCAGTCTGACATGGAGGAAATTTTCCTTCCTGATCCCAAATATGGTGCTCAATTAGACCCTGAGCATGTGGGCAAGACTCACCAGGCAAATACCTAGGAAAGAAATCTCTGTAGTAACTCAGAGCCCTCCCCATCTAGTGTCCTGTCTCCAGCAGCTGAGGATTTTTGCTACTGGTAGTCGCCAGTGGGCCACATGCCATCATAGGCTGTCCCATCAGACCATCCCCTCCAACTATCCTCACAACAGCCCTCTGAGGTAGGGAAGTACTATTATCCCCATTCTACAGATGGGGAACTGAGATGCAGAGAGATTAAGTGATATGCATAGGCAGAGGTGGATTAAGATTTCTTAGGGCCCTGGGCACAAAGAATTTTTGAGACCCCCCATACTCCCTTTGCCATGGGGCCCTGCCCCCTGCTCCTCTCTCCATTCCTTTTCTCTTCCCCCCCCCCATCCCATTCCTTTCTCCACTGCCTCTTTCCCCTCCTCCCACCTTCTCCACTGCTTCTTCCTCTCACCTCACCCCATTCCCCACTGCCTCTTCCCCATCTCACTTTCCCACTGCTTCTTCCTCCCACCACCTCCTCCCCCATTCTTTCCCCACTCCCACATTCCCCTTCTCTCTCCCCACCCTCCCTTCCCCATTGGACCGGAAAGTCTAGTCGAAATGGGGACCTGGCAGTGTCCAGTCAGCAGTGCTGACACTAAAAGTCTGGTTACCTGAGTAACCACAAGCAGCTGCCCGCCAAGAGGGCAAGAAGAGCAGCAGCTGCTGTTGGAGCCTGGAGGAGCTGCTCTCTGCTCAGCTGCTGGGGGACAGAAGTGGCTGGCTGGCTCCCAGACCAGCTCCAGCCTCTCTGGCAGAGAGGTAGTTGCCAGCGCTGTTGCTGCCTGGGTAGGGGGATCCTGTCCACCCTCCCGTCCCCACACTTGGCTCAAGAGACTGACAGCTCCCCCCCCCCCCGCCCTACTGTGTCCCCACCTCAGCCTCTCACTTCAGGGGCTGACCCCCTTCTCCGCCCTGCCATGCCATGATTGGGCAGGCAGGCTCCACCTCAGCTCCTCCCAGCCTGGCTTTGCGGGTGGCAGGTGAGTCCCGGGATAGGAGGGAGCGAGTGATGGGGCAGATAGGGAGTGAACGACGGAGGGAGGTGGGGAAAGGAGTGAGCGGGGGGGGTGGGGCCTGGGGGAAGAGGCTGGTGTGGGACCTATGGGGGAAGGGGCGGGGCAGGGATGTCCAGTTTTCAGCAATTAGAAAGTTGGCAACCTCAGGCTGAGCAGAGCTGCTCAGTGTAGGCAGAAATGGGAGGCGGAGTGACATATGACCTTATGTTCATCCCTACACCTTGCCCGTGTCCCCTCCCCGGCTCCTGACACTACAACCTCCCCCTCCCCTAAGCTGGGGTCCCTCTGCCCAGAACAGGACTCACCTGCCACCTATGAACCGGGCCTGGGAGCTGCAGCCACACACAGAGTCTGCTGGCCCCGGCTGAGCAGGGGCTGGTGCTGATGATGAGGTGCTCCCCACTCTCACCTTTCCCTAAGGCAGGTTTCTTTTGTTAAAAGGGCTATGCCCTCCCCCCAACCCCTGGGCCCCTGGACTCTCCACTTGTCCCAGGGGGGCAGGGATATGAGCTGGGGGCTGCTCTCAGGCACCCCACCCCCATGCCCAGGGCAGGTGGGGGGCATGGGGTTCCCCACAGCTCCCTGGGCAGCTCTGGCTTCCGGCCTGGCCAGGAAGTGGGGTTCCCGGGGGGGGGAGGGAGGGAGCAGAGGAGCAATGGGTGTGGTCAAGGTTCCAGCACTCCTGGGGGCCCCCAAATTGGCCAGGGGCACTGGGCAAGAGCCCATTGGCCCATGCAGCAATCCATCACTGTGCATAAGGACAAAAGAAGTAGAACAGGGAATTGAAGTTAAATCGCCTAAGTTCTAGGTTAGTGCACTAGTCATGAAACCATTCTTCACCTCTAAGATGCTCTACACTTATTTGTGTATTCAGCAATATAAAAAACATTGATTGTTTAAAAAACCTGCAGATCACTTTAAGGGGAAATTTAGAGTTTTAGCAGGTTTGGTATATTTTATAAAAACATGTTTATAGGATGCATGAAAATGCAAAGGGTAAAGTAACGTGGTGTAGACGCTTATTTACAAAAAAAAAAAAATTCAGTTAACTGAGGCAAGGTCCTCTCAGTTTCTTGGCACAAAAAAAACCAAAACCAAAAAAACCCACAACAAAACAAAACAACCCCTCTTCTTGTTTTCCAAGCTAATTATGGATTTTTGTGAGCATACTTTGCTAATCGGGTTTAATGATGATACTAAACCCAAATCACATTATTATTTTCCAAAGCTGTGTTGGAGTTATGCCACATTAACCCAACAGAACAAAGCACATAGACAACAGCAAAAACATTGGAGAAACAAAACTCTTATTAGCAGCTATGGGACTAGCCTCTTTTACAATGTGGCACATCCAGGGATTTGAAAATAAAGAAATATAAAACAACAAAAAACTAGAGCTGTCCTTGAAGTATATTAGAGAGGAGCCTATTACATTAAAGAGCAACTTCTGTGGGAGATTTAGTCCTGACTTTATCCTCATCCTTATCACGGTGTCTAATTGATTAGGCTAACAAAATACAAATAAGTAAAATGCCAGTCCACTTTGTAACACATTATTACAATACAGCACATTGTATTTTTCATAAGAATTTCTCCCCTGCGCATGCTGTCACCAGAACCTTCTCTGCAATTCAGTTACATGGCACCCAGTTACTTGAGCCAGGACCATCCCATCACATGGAAAAAAACATGGTAGAGGGCTCAAGGAAAGGAGGCTATTTCCACAAGGATCAGCTTGTGGAGTTCCTCTCCTGCCTCTCCATTAGGAGGCACAGTTTCAATGCTGCCAAGGTTTTATTCACAGACTTGTGATATTTGGTGTTATGTCCCTGGCTCCTGGAGTCAAGTCACGACAAGAGAATTTCAGCTTTCATTTAAAAAAAAAATTCTAGCCTTTATGTTTGTGAAGAAAAAGCCTGAAAATATGTTTCTGAGAAACCAGAAGGCAAATAAAAAGATCACTCAATAATTGTTCTGTTCATTCCCTCTGAAGCAGCTGGCATTGGCTGCTGTTGGAAGACAGGATACTGGGCTAGATGGACCATTGATCTGACCCAGTATGGCTGTTCTTATGTTCAAATGTATTTTTTAAAATATCTCAAGCCAAATGTTGTGCTTTTCTGAGGTGTTGCTATGATTTTTGAACACTTGGAGTTGGTAATACTGTAGCTAATCCCCAGAGAATAGTGTTAGGTGGAAGGTATTAATGACTGCCATCAAGTAGGTCTTTGATCTGTAAACAATCACAGGCTGAGTTAAAGCCAATGGATGTGTTTAAGCACTGTTCTTTCAGGATCAATGGAAGAGCAATTAAATGTACCTTTATGTAGTGAGAGAGCTGGAAGCAAGAGGAGGCTACTGTCCAAGGCAATGGGCTGCATGGCAAGGCCTGATCAGAAGCTAAGCATGAGGGGGTTCCTTGAGTTCAAATAGAAGAGCTTTGGGATTGTCTGACAAGCTGTATGTGAGTGAGAGAAGGAAGCCAGCAGAAAGTAAAGAGAGAGCCTGCAGACAGAAAGAGAAGCAGTCATGAATGGAGCCCTGAGAGAGTCCTGAGTGAGAGCAGAGAGACGGAACTACTTGGGGCACAGAACTAATCAGAGGGGCAGAACTGAAAATTGTGAACAAGGAAACTATTTGCTTCTTTTTGTTTTGTTTTACTGTGCTCAGGGAAACAGGACTTTGTACAGTAGAACCTCAGAGTTATGAACACCAGAGTTACGAACTGACCAGTCAACCACACACCTCATTTGGAACCAGAAGTACACAATCAGGCAGCAGCAAAGACAACCCCCCCCCATGCAAATACAGTAAAGTATTGTGTTAAACGTAAACTACTACTAAAAAAAAAGGGGTGTGGGAGGAGCATTTTTCTTCTGCATAGTAAAGTTTTGAAGCTGTATTAAGTTTAATGTTCAGTTGTAAACTTTTGAAAGAACAACCAGAACGTTTTGTTCAGAGTTACGAACAACCTCCATTCCTGAAGTGTTTGTAACACTGAGGTTCTACTGTACATTCTTTGTAAATAAACAGGATTGCATAAGAATATACCCGATGCTATAATCAATTTCTCTACCCAACAGAAACAACCTGGCAAGGCACCAAATGTTGACTGGGTCCAAAAAGAGGCAACAATAGGTCTGGAGAGCTGTGGGAAGCCATTTTTGTTGAGACCTTGTGTTTCCATGCTGACTCTAGCCCCTGGGAACCCCTCTCTTCTGTGTTCATAAGGAGAATGGTCCCATTAGACCAACACTTGCAGGAATCACCCTTGCCCGTTGCTGGCCATGAGGGAGGGCTTTGTGGAATTATTACAGCCTGAGATTTTTTTAGTTTAGGCTCTATAAAATAGGTGGTGGCAGGGAAATTATTTGCATTACCCCTGTCGCACTTACTCTTCCCCTGTCTCTACCATCTTCTTCATGTGGACCCAGATTGATGGAATGCCTTCCTCAGAGTTATGTGTGTGTTGGGGGCGGGGAGAAAGGGAAGTGCAGGGGAAGGGAATGGCACAGAAGCAGATGGCTGCCCTCCCCCTTTTCCCAACTTCTACATAAGAGTGGGCAGCTCCTTGTGTAGTCTTGGATGATCTTAGGCAAGAATTGCAACTTACCATTTAAAGATAACCTGCACAACACAAAAAATCACAATTTTTTGTTTCTCTATTATGTACAAATTAAAAAAATTAAGAAAACGTTCTGTTTATTTTTTTTAACATTTCAATTCATCTATCTTGGAAGCCTCTCTAGATGACAGGGGGTCTGATAGGAATATAAAATCACAGCTGCCACATAAAATTAACTGGTTTAATTGAGATGGGGAGTAAATTTTGGTCAGACTGTTTAAGACTCTTTTCTGGTTGTTTACATCTTAGGCCAGGTCTACACTACCCCCCTAATTCGAACTAAGGTACGCAACTTCAGCTACGTGAATAACGTAGCTGAAGTTCGAAGTACCTTAGTTCGAATTAGTTCGAACTTACCTTGGTCCACACGCGGCAGGCAGGCTCCCCCGTCGACTCCGCGGTACTCCTCTCGGCGAGCTGGAGTACCGCAGTCGACGGCGAGCACTTCCGGGTTCGACTTATCGCGTCCAGACTAGACGCGATAAGTCGAACCCAGAAGTTCGATTTCCAGCCGTCGAACTAGCGGGTAAGTGTAGCCAAGGCCTTAGTAACTAACCCTTGGGGGAAAACATCTTCTTGAAGAGCTGATGATGATAATGAAAAAGCTAATGGGATATTTTTTGTCCTTAAAAAACAAACAAAACATCAACTATTTCCCATTGTCTGGATATAGTTTTGCAAGGCATCCCCACACAGTATATGGCTCATTTGTGCTCACACTAAAGTCAATGGGAATTTAATCATGGTCTTGGAGGGGAATGGGATCAGACTATAATGTATCAAATATGTATATTTATATATGTGTACACACATATTTACATACATACTCACATATATACACCTTTTTAATCATGGAAAGAAAATAAAACTATATGCGTGACACCATTTGTGTCAATCTATCATGCCACATATCCTACACCTAATTAGACTCTGATCAATACACTCAAGCAGAATAAGATACATCATGATAGATAGCATTGTACTAAAATCTTGCATTCAGGGAACCTGAAATATACCAGAAAGAACTTACTTCATCTGCAATTTAGTATGTGCATTGTATTGTGTGCAGTGTAATAGGACCTGAGTTGATATAACTGTAGTAATCTACCAGCACTAAACAACTTACACAAGTAGAACTATGCTACAGGATGCCATCAATCTTTTCTCAATAGTTCAGAAAAGGAATCCATTTTCTTTGATAAAAGACCCATTGGTCTTGTGATCTATAAATCATCCTTTCAAAAGAAGCCCTTTGAAATATCAATTCCAGGTATTCTCTCAGAATATCATTTTATAACTTTTTCCAGTGATGGAAGATAATCCTCAAACGTATCAAAAAGGAAAATCCATACCATTTTTCACTGAGTTTCACAACTTTAGCAAAAGCTCTCTAAAGGCCCAGTATTCCATCTCTTGTCTTCTATACCTTGTGAATTAAGTCAGAAGCTTGGTGTCAAAATGGAATTTTTCAAACATGTGGGGAAGGGTGGAGTGATTGAAATGAAAACTGATTCACATAAAGCAGGGCTCTTTCCACTTGAAAATCCCAGTCCTTTTCATGTGAACCTGGAACCAATTTATTTTAAGAACTGATTTCCCAGTATTAATGTGCTTTAGGGAACCCTCTAGAATGCTTCCTCTCCAGTCTCTTGCAGAGGCCTCATTTCTTATAAGTCAGTTTTACAGATACCTTATACCCTGTTAATTATTTGATAAGTCAACCTAATGCTTTGGCTTCACTGACCTCTACCTGAATATTAGTCTGCTCTTCCGATAACAGTTCTGTATGGTAATTAGAGATGGGCTGAGGAATGTTTCTTTGGAGTAGCTTTTCAGTGGGAGTCAAACTTTGGATTTAAGGTTGAATCAGGGGTAGAGGTTAGATTTGGATCTGATTGCGTTGAACCATCACAAGCTGTTTTTCAGAGATGATTGCCCTAAAGCAGTGGTTTTCAAACTTTGTTTCTGGTGACCCAGTTGAAGAAAATTGTTGATGCCCGCAACCCAACAGAGCTAGGGATGAGGGGTTTGGGGTGTGGTCAGGGCTCAGGGCTGGGGCAGAGAGTTGGGATGCAGGGGTGGGGCTGGGAATGAGGGGTTCAGGGTGTGAGAGGTGTCTCTGGGGTGGGGCAGGAGGTTGGGGTGCAGTAGGGAGTCAGGGCTCTGGGCTGGGGGTGCAGCCTCTGGGGTGGGGCCGGGGATGATGGGTTTAGGGTGCAGGAAGGGGCTCTGGGCTGGGGCAGGGAACTGGGGCATGGGCTTACCTCCAGCAGCTCCCGGTCAGCAGTGCAGCCTGGGTGCAGAGACAGGCTTCCCGCCTGTCCTGGCATGGACAGTTATGGACTGCGCTGTGCCCTGGAAATGACCAGCAGCAGGTCCGGCTCTTAGAGGGAGGCATGCAAGGACTGGGAGCCGGTGCTCGGGGCAGCAAGCAGAGCCCCGTGGCCCCCCGCACCTAGCAGCCGGACCTGCTGCTGGCCACTTCTGGGGTGCAGCATGGTGTTGGAACAGGTAGGGACTAGCCTGCCTTAGCCGGGCAGTACTGCCAATGGTCAGCGATGTTGACCAGAGCTGCCATGACCCAGTGCCTTACATTCCACGACCTAGTACTGGATTGTGATCCACAGTTTGAAAACCACTGCCCTAAAGGGCGGAAACATCATTTGATTAGCTGATACAGCTAGATTTCTGATATTTTGACTGGCAGAAATTGTCAGATCAATGACACATTTTTATCATCTTTTCTAAATGCTTGCAAGAATGGNGGCCAAGGGACAAAACGAGCTCAAACTAGCTAGAGACATAAAGGGTAACAAGAAATCATTCTACAAATACATTAGAAGCAAGAGGAAGACCAAGGACAGGATAGGCCTGTTACTCAGGGGGGGGGGGGGGGGGGAGAACAGAAAATGTGGAAATGGCAGAGATGCTTAATAACTCCTTTATTTCGGTTTTCACCAAGAAGGTTGGTGGTGATTGGACATCTAACATAGTGAATGCCAGTGAAAATGAGGTAGGAGCGGAGGCTAAAATAGGGAAAGAACAAGTTACAAATTACTTAGACAAGTTAGATGTCTTCAAGTCACCAGGGCCTGATGAAATGCATCCTGGAGCTGACTGAGGAGATATTTGAGCCACTAGCAATTATCTTTGAGAAGTTATGAAAGATGGGAGAGATTCCAGAAGACCGGAAAATGGTAAATATAGTGCCAATCTATAAAAAGGGAAATAAAGACAACCTGAGGAATTACAGACCAGTCAGCTTAACTTCTGTACCTGGAAAGATAATGGAGCAAATAATTAAGCAATCAATTTGCAAACATCTAGAAGATCATAGAATCATAGAATATAAGGGTTGGAAGGGACCTCAAGAGGTCATCTAGTCCAACCCCCTGCTCAAAGCAGGACCAATTCCCAACTAAATCATCCCAGCCAGGGCTTTGTCAAGCCGGGCCTTAAAAACCTCCAAGGAAGGAGACTCCACCACCTCCCTCGGTAACGCATTCCAGTGCTTCACCACCCTCCTAGTGAAATAGTGTTTCCTAATATCCAACCTGGACCTTCCCCACTGCAACTTGAGACCATTGCTCCTTGTTCTGTCATCTACCACCACTGAGAACAGCCGAGCTCCATCCTCTTTGGAACCCCCCTTCAGGTAGTTGAAGGCTGCTATCAAATCCCCCCTCATTCTTCTCTTCTGGAGACTAAACAATCCCAGTTCCCTCAGCCTCTTCTCATAAGTCATGTGCTCCAGACCCCTAATCATTTTTGTTGCCCTCCACTGGACTCTTTCCAATTTTTCCACATCCTTCTTGTAGTGTGGGGCCCAAAACTGGACACGGTATTCCAGATGAGGCCTCACCAATGTTGAATAAAGGGGAACGATCACATTCCTCGATCTGCTGGCAATGCCCCTACTTATACAGCCCAAAATGCCGTTAGCCTTCTTGGCAACAAGAGCACACTGTTGACTCATATCCAGCTTCTCATCCACTGTGACCCCTAGGTCTTTTTCTGCAGAACTGCTACCTAGCAATTCGGTCCCTAGTCTGTAGCAGTGCATGGGATTCTTCCGTCCTAAGTGCAGGACTCTGCACTTGTCCTTGTTGAACCTCATCAGGTTTTTTTTGGCCCAATCCTCTAATTTGTCTAGGTCCCTCTGTATCCGATCCCTACCCTCTAGTGTATCTACCACGCCTCCTAGTTTAGTGTCATCTGCAAACTTGCTGAGAGTGCAGTCCACACCATCCTCCAGATCATTAATAAAGATATTAAACAAAACCGGCCCCAGGACCGACCCTTGGGGCACTCCACTTGAAACCGGCTGCCAACTAGACATGGAGCCATTGATAACTACCCGTTGAGCCCGACGATCTAGCCAGATTTCCATCCACCTTACAGTCCATTCATCCAGCCCATACTTCTTTAACTTGGCGGCAAGAATACCGCCAAGTTAAAGAAGATAATAAGGTGCTAAGTAACAGTCAGCATGGATTTGTCAAGAACAAATCGTGTTAAACCAACCTGATAGCTTTCTTTGACAGGGTTGTGGATGGGGGGGAAGTGGTAGACGTGGTATATCTTGACTTTAGTAAAGCTTTTGATACTGTCTCGCGTGACCTTCTCATAAACAAACTAGGGAAATGCAACCTAGATGGAACTACTATAAGGTGGGTTCATAACTGGTTGGAAAACCGTTCCCAGAGAGTAGTTATCAGTGGTTCACAGTCATGCTGGAAGGGCATAACAAGTGGGATCCCACAGGGATCAGTCCTGAGTCTGATTCTGTTCAATATCTTCATCAATGATTTAGATAATGGCATAGAGAGTACACTTATAAAGTTTGTGGACAATACCAAGATGGGAGGGGTTGCAAGTGCTTTGGAGGATAGGATTATAATTCAAAATGATCTGGACAAAGTGGAGAAATGGTCTGAAGTAAATAGGATGAAATTCAATGAGGCCAAATGTAAAGTACTCCACTTAGGAAGGAACAATCAGTTGCAGACATACAAAATGGAAAATGACTGCCTAGGAAGGAGTACTGCAGAAAGGGATCTGGGGGTCATAGTGAACCACAAGCTAAATATGAGTCAACAGTGTAACACTGTTGCAAAAAATGCGAACATCATTCTGGGATGCATTGCAGGAGTGTTGTAACCAAGACACGAGAAGTAATTCTTCTGCTCTACTCTGCGCTGATTAGGCCTCAGCTGGAGTAGTGTGTACAGTTCTGGGTGCCACATTTCAGAAAAGAGGTAGACAAACTGGAGAAAGTCCAGAGAAGAGCAACAAAAGTGATTAAAGGTCTAGAAAACATGACCTGGGAGGGAAGATTGAAAAAATTGGGTTTGCTTAGTCTGGAAAAAAGAAGACTGAGTGGGGACATGATAACAGTTTTCAAGTACATACAAAGAGGAGGGAGAAAAATTGTTCTTCTTAACCGCTGAGGATAGGACAAGAAGCAATGGGCTTAAATTGCAGCAAGGGAGGTTTAGGTTGAAGATTAGGAAAAACTTTCTAACTGTGTTACCAGCTTTGCCTGTTACTTTGGGGTATGCTCATTTATTAGGTTTACTCTTGGAGTGTGTGTGTGTGTGTGGGGTCTATACTTTTATCAATATACTGCTTGTGTCACTTGTGTTCTCTTATGGAGCTCTGTTTCTCCCTCGTGCAAGTTCCCCTCCCAATGGAGCTATCCTGCAGGACCTAGGTTCCCCAGGGCAGGTTCTTCCAGCCCCAGAATTGGATGAATGAACACTCTCTCTCTCTCTCTCTCTCTCTCTCTCTCTGTGAGTGGGTCTGAGAGGACTGGGTTAATCAGCACTCCCAAGCTGACCCCTTATATGTCCCCCGTACTCAGTAGGCTGGTTCGAGCAGCACTTCCAAGCTGTTACCCTCATAGGCCTTTGGACTCAGCAGGCTGGGTTGAATAGCACCTGCAAGCTGTCACCCTCATATGCCAGGTACTGCACTGGAATAGAGCATGCCTGAGCAGGCTGGGTCGAGCAGCATTTTCAGTCTGCCACCCTCATATGCCCCTGGACTCAGCAGACTGGGTCGAGCAGCACTTCCAAGCTGCTACCCTCATATGTCCCAGGTTCAGCCTTCCCTATCCCTACTTTTACATTACAATTGTTCTGGTAGCAGGGCCGGCTCCAGGCACCAGCCTACCAAGCACATGCTTGGGCTGGCACCTGGAGAGGGGTGGCGCTCCAGCCAGTCGGGGAGAGCGGGGCTGCGGCCGGGCTCTCCGCCCTCCTCCCGGGGCACTGGCTGGCCGCCGGGGAGAGCGGAGCCATGGCAGGCTCGCCACCCTCCCCAGGAGCTCCAGCCGGCTGGGGAGAGCGGGGCCCTGGCTGGGCTCTCCGCCCTCCTCCTGGCACTCTGGCCGGTTGGGGAGAGCGGGGCCCCGGCCGGGTTCGCTGCCCTCCCCCCAGCGCTCTGGCCGGTCGGGGAAAGCGGAGCCGCGGCGGGCTCGCAGCCCTCCCCCCGGCGCTCTGGCTGGTCGGGGAGAACGGGGCCCTGGCTGGGCTCGCCGCCCTCCCTGCCGGGGGGCCGGGGGCAGCGGGGGGCTTTTTTGCCTAGGGCGGCAAAAAAGCCAGAGCCGGCCCTGTCTGGTAGTAACCCACTTGATGAGCAAACCCCACAGGATTTTTGGGCACTGCAGGAATCTTTTAGCTTAGGTATGAGGAGCGTTCCTGCAGAGCGAATGAGGAAACCAAAAAACATCCATGGGGTGGGGGGGAGGGGAGAGAGAGAGAGATGCAACCAGCTTAATCATGAAAGTTATTTATTGTCAGGTAAGAACCATAGGGGAGCCAAACAAACAAAACAGTTACAATATTAAATCTAACTTAAACTTTATTATAAAAGTCAGGTATAGAAAACTATAACTGATCACACGAGTGAGGGTCAGAAGGCTATACTTAGAGAGAAAGCTGGGTTCTCACCACTCTGTGAAGCTTGAATTGATTGGGGGATCTCAGGTGGTGGTGGTAGCTGAGGGTCTGGAGTGCTGGAGACAGGCAGAGCCCCCAGCATGATCAGTCAGGAGAAGATGAAGTCCCAATGGAACTGATGCAGATTTTGGATCCAGGCATCAGAACACTTACTTGAGCATAGGTAGAGGTTTTTGTAGAGAAACAACAATGGTTCAAGGGAGAACACTAGATTTGTTTATGTATAAACAAGGGAGTATACCAAAGTTGTTTTGTTCAGGCTAGACCATGGGAGCTGATCATTCCTGGCTTTGGGTGGTGTTCCTTGGAGGGAGCTCACAATGCAGTTATGGAGCTTCACTATTTTGGATACTAATAAAGGATTTATTACTAGAATTGGTCTGATAACTACTGAGCTGGGTGTGTGCAGGTGTGGATTCATTAACATCTGGAGCAGAGATCCCCCATCATGCAGTGCTTCCCTGCTTTTCAGGTCCCAGAGTTCCGTGTGGTTCTTGCCTTGGAATCTCTGTTTGCTAATGGAGATTCCTCCTTGTCCCATCTTCGGTGCAAATGATGCAAGGGGAGTTTCCTTAATCCTGTCACCCTTATCCCAGGGGTTTAGGTGTGTCTCCCACTGCCTTTCCATTGCTTTTTGTAAGTCTTTCTTCTGATCAGCTTTGGTTCAAGCAGAGGCTGCGGGGGCGGGAGGGGGGAAGGTCTTTCATGAGTCAGACAGGCTGGGTATTGTGCCCTGGTTCCCCAAGAACACAGAGCTGGCAGATAACAAGTGTCAGGGTGGTTAAGTACTGAAATAAATTGCCTAGGGAGGTTGTGGAATCTCCATCACTGGAGATTTTTAAGAGCAGGTTAGACAAACACCTGTCAGGAATGGTCTAGATAATACTTAGTCCTGCCATGAGTGCAGGGGATTAGACTAAATGACCTCTCAAGGTCCCTTCCAGCCCTATGAGTCTATGATTTGTATGCCATTGATTGATTTTTCACAGTCGTCCCAAAGGTGTGACGACTGTGAAAGGTGTTAACCAACAAAACTGGAGTATGGCATCTGCTAGGGCGCTCTTTTCAATATTTGTTTTTGATATTTTTATCACCAGCAGTGAAGTGTTTTACATTCATGTCAGTTCTGCTAGTTATCTGTGGTGTGCTCTCTGGGATACTCATCAAAGGGTTAATTTGCAAGAAGGTAGCATGGTCCAGTGCATAGGATGTGATTGCTCTTGTACTGAGTTGCTGCATGACTTTGGGCAGGTCACTTAATCTATTTGTGCCTCTCTCCATCTGTAAAATAGGAAATGCAATGTTTGCTCAGCTTCATAAAATGCCTTGAGATGAATAGAGAAAAAGTACTTAATATTATTATTTATTATTAGGCTTCCAAAAGATGCTGGCAACAGTGTCACCTCCTCAGGGTATGATCAAAAGTATCCTAATATGATGTAGTGCTTGCTGAGAGCTTTGGTGCTGGTTATAGAGGTCTAGACTGATTATGACTTGCTGATCCTCTGTCCTACACAGCTTCAGTTCTGATGCAACTTCAGACTGCATGGGACCACCCACCAGCAGAGAATTGGTGGAATGTAGCAGTATTCTGGGCAGGGTTCCTCTCATCTTTAGCAAACTCCCTACTCTGGGACTAGTGGTCATGATGGCATTTGGAGTTTTACTCCCACCAAAAGACCCAGCCTCCTGGGGAAATTTTCAGCAGGCCAGATATTCCAGCCCTTCATACTACCTCAGATGACACAAAGGGATCCTATCTAGGGTAAGAACTCATCCAGAATTTCTGTGGAAGAAGAAACCAGTAGAATTCTTCCCCTCCAGTTTGCCCTTCAGTTCTGTTAAGTGCATATGAATTAATCTTGTTTCTAATAAAATCAGTCAGTTGTCTAATTGGTTTCTGGTTGGCTAAATGCTATGCTCAACACACTGGAGTGTCTTGCAGCTTGTGTAGTCATTTACATCTGTGCAAAGTACATGTAAAGTGATAACCATTCTGGTTTGGTAGAATTTTACACCCTCTTTGCACAGATGTAAATGTAAAATTCTACCAAACCAGAATGGTTATCACTTTACATGTACTTTGCACAGATGTAAATGACTACATGAGGTGCAAGAGAGTGGAGAATGAAGTTCTATTACCATATACACAACCACCTGCTACTTGTCTTTCTGTGATAAATATTCTCTAATTTATTTTTTCTGATTCAGTTTTTTTCATTCTTTGGCCTGGTCTTTTATTGTTCACAGATCTTTTTTTTCTGGGTCTCAGTTTTCTGCACTCATCATGGCTACTTGCTTTTAAATATCCCAATTTGTTTCACCATCTGTGCAACTATGAAACCTCCTAGTTTCTTTCTCAAGGGTTTGACCAATACATTCACCACTTGAATCTTGGAATCAAGACTTTGCTTTTCAATTTGTGAGACCCATCAGTAATTCTTTTGGTCTATGTAATTTGCCTTCTTAGTGGAAGTAGTTGCAGAGCCTAGAATTTCTTATGAATCATCAGATAACCAGGCAGTGCTTGTCTTTCTTTCTATTTGTGTTTCTTTCCCTCTCCCCCACACTAATTCTCATCATTCCCTCATTTTTTGTCTAGTCTTTGTTCACTGGGTTCAATTTTCTCATACTTTATAGTCTTTGATATTCAAGCCATTCCATGAGAAGTCTGGAAAAAGACAGAGCTCATTCTCAGCATGCCCACTCACATGGGAGCATGTGCTATCTTTCATCTGACAATTTCATCTTACAAATTCTTCCCTTGTGCCTTCCTGAGAATGGCATCCTGGTAGATCATGCACCTGCCAAAAGAGATTTACAGAAAGCTGTCATTCACATTCATCTCTCCCAATGTGTCTGAAGGACAGTGGAACAGAATTTGGATTTCTTACAAGCCCATGAAAGCAGTTTCTTAATGAAGGTATCATGCAGAAGACTGTTTTGGAGAAAAAGAGAAGTGAATTTCATAAAACATAATCACAACTACAGAAACAGTTTCTCCTCCCTTGGTGTTCACACTTCAACTGCTAGCAGAGGACCTCACCCTCCCTGATTGAACTAACCTTGTTATCTCCAGACTGATTCTTGCCAGCATATTTATACCTGCCCCTGGAAATTTCCATTACATGCATCCAACGAAGTGGGCATTCACCCACAAAAGCTTATGCTCCAATACATCTGTTAGTCTTAAAGGTGCCACAGGACTCTCTGTTGCATAAAACAAAATGGGTATTTAGCTTCTATGCTTGCTTCTTTCTTGAACAAAACAACTATACCATTAGACACATGGTCTGTAAACTTTAATTTTGGATTGAACAAGCTCTTGAACAATATGTGTAGGGAGTGTCCACAAGCTCAATGCTCTTTTTAGGTGCCACAAGTGTGAATTGTTGATCAGTTTGATCAGTCTCATTTGAAATAATTGGTTATATATTCCCAGGAACGTAGGAATGACAATACTAGATCAGACCAGTGGTCCATCTCGTTCAGGGCTGGGCAAACTACAACCCGCAGGCCGGATCCTGCCTAACAGACGTTTTAAGCCAGCCCTGGAGCTCCCGCTGGGGAGCGTGGTCTGGGGCTTGCCCCACTCCGGTGCTCCAACCGGGGAGCAGGGTCGGGGGCTGCTCCATGTGGCTCCCGGAAACCGCGGCATGGCCCTGCTCCAGCCGGGGAGCAGGGTCGGGGGCCGCTCCACACAGCTCCTGGAAGCTGCAGCATGGCCCCCCTCCGGCTCCTATGCGCTCCAATGGCCCCACTCCAATGGTCCTCTCCAGAGCTCCAATGGGAGCTGCAGGGGCAGTGCCTGTGGACAGGGCAGCATTTAGAGCCACTTGGCCATGCCTTCGCGTAGGAGCTGGAAAAGGGACATGCCGCTGCTTCCAAGAACTACGTGAGGTAAGTGCCACCCGGACCTTGCATCCAATAGCCTCTCCCGATGCCCCAACCCTCTGCCCCAGCCCTGATACCCCTCCTGCCCTCCGAATCCCTTGATCCCAGCTTGGAGCACCCTCCTGCACTCCAAACCCCTCATTCCCAGCCCCACCCCAGAGCCCGTACCCCAGCCAGAGCCTGCACCCCTTCCTGCACCCCAACCCCTGCCCCAGCCCTGATCCCCCTCCCGCCCTCCGAACCCCTTGGTCCCTGCCCAGAGCACCCTCCTCCACCCCAGAGCCCTCACCCCCATGCACCCCACTTCCCACCTGGAGCCCCCTCCTACACTCTGAACTCCTCATTTCTGGCCCCACCCCAGAGACCGCACCCCCAACCAGAGCCCTCACTCCCTTCCGCATCCCAACCCCAATTTTGTGAGCATTCCTGGCTCGCCATACAATTTCTATTCCCAGATGTGGCCCTTGGGCCAAAAAGTTTGCCCTCCCTGATCTAGTTCAATATCTCATTCTGACTGTGACCAGCACCAGATGCCTCAGAGGAAGGTGCAATAAACCTTGTAAGGGACAGTAATGAAATAACCATAGAGGATTTCCTGTTTCCTGACCCAGGTTCTGAAGCTTGAGGTGTATATATAAGGGACAGAGAGGAGGCTCGATACCCCTTATAAAAAAAATTATCCAATGTAACTGTGGATGCTCTCACCAACTTTTTTTGAATCCCACTTAGTGCTTGGCCTCCAGGATTTTATGGCAATGAGTTTAACAGGTAAATTATTTATTGTGTGAAGTACTATTTTCTTCTATCAGTTTTAAATTTGTTGCCTGTCAATTTTGTTCAATGGCTCCTTGTTGTGTATTAGGAGAGACTCAATTTCAGGTCTGATATACCTTCTCTGTTCTATTCATTGTTTTACATATCTTGTTCACTATCGTCATTTCATAAAAAATAATTGGTTACATTGCATGAAGGCAGTCTAATTCTGTTCTCCCTTACACTGGTGTAGGAAATCAAGAATAACTTCATTTAAGTTAGTGGAGTATTACTGTTGCAAAGCTACTCTACATGTCATCAGGATCAGATCAGAGTTGCTTCTCTCAGGAGGCCATTCGAACTTTCCAGACTAAATTAATTTATTGAGTTTAGACCCAGATTTGAAGAAATAATTTTCTTCATTCTTTTGCTGCATGCTGATCTTCTTCAAGCCCTAATGTTGGGGGGTGGGGGGGGAGAGGGGTAATCAGGGACTCTTGCCAATCATCTTTCAAGGGCTTTCCCCACTCTGAGAGGGAAAAAGTTCCTGATATTGTTCAAATGTATTTCTTTAAATATCCGTGTATATATGTTAACACATGTTAGCTCTCTGCCTCAGCATGCATCACCATGTTACAGATGATCTCATTAAGGTGCTTATGGTTTTAGTGTTGACATTTGTGCTGTTTAATTGAAATAATTTCATAACCTTCTAAAATTAGCTTTTATGACCCATCAATACCTGGAACATTCTCTCTTCAATTATTTATGCACCTTACAAGTTATTTCCACATTCCTTCTAATTTATTGTTATATAATATGGATATTTTTGTGTGTTGACTTAATAATGTGCCCTTCATCTTAGATTAAGTCCTTATTTTGTTGCATTCTAGGAAATATTTTTTTCTAAGTGCTATAGAATAGTATGAACAATGCATATGGTTTGGTTGAAACATATAAGGTCATTTCAATCTCTTTTTTTTGTAGCTGCATTATTCCTCTGTTACAAGAATAAGTTCTATTAATATGTCTTCCTTCATATTGTAACCTGCCCATTGTTGTAACTAATCTAATGTTTTGAGCTAGTTGAATGAACGATGGATTGTAAATGCAGTTGCATTGTTCTGATTGAATGTACTGGCCACATTCTGCCCTCGGTTGTGCTTGTTCCAACCCACTGAAATCACTGAGGTTGAATGGATGAAATAGAGCCAGACTGAGCCCAATTAGCTTAGCTTACCAGTAGGTGAGCACTCTAACACAATCTACCTTCTCAAAGAGTTTACATTAGAATTGGAAGTGGAACAAAAGAGAAAACAGAAGCAAGAATTCATAAATTTAACAGTGCTCTTATTTAACTGCTGAAATGTTGCTTCCCCTGCACATAGCTGTCTTCTGGCCCTCTTATACATTTGATATTGTAACATATAACAATGGCTTTAAATGTATTAGTAACAGCAGGTCTCAATACTAGCTGGATCTGTGAAAACTCTGCACTTTGCTTCAATTGAAATTCACAGCAAAATCAAGACATAGACAACATTTTCAAACCTGGTAGCATAAAGTTAGGTTCCTAAATCCATATGCAGATACCTGAATAAAAGTGGCTTGATTTTTTTCAAAGGAGCACAGCATCCACAAATCCCACTGAAGTCACTTTGGAAAAACAAGATTTTTATTTAGGTGTCCAAATGTGGATTTAGGAGTGGGATGTCAACAACACCTAAATGATCTAGGAGCCCCGGTCCGCCAAATCCTAAATTGCTTAAGTGACTGTTGAAAATCACACCCTTAGGAGCCTAACTTTAGGCATCCAAGTTTGAAAATCTTTGTTTTCAGTGCACAATTACTCTAGTTTGCCAGAATTTACTGGAAGTTCCTCAGTTCTTTCATTAAAAACAGATGATATTTTGGGGTCGTGTGGTAAGAGTTCACTGATTAGAACTAAGAGCCTTACGGATGGGTGGGCAGTAGTGATGCAGGGATAGCTTACGGTGGTGGTTATGTATGGGGAGAAATATCCTTACCTTCTAAAGAAAATAACTTTCAGGAACGTGAACCAGAGTTCCTGGGAAGGTAACTACATTTTTTATCTTAATCTAAGGGCTAAGCATTAGTATTCATTTAAAAAAAAAAAAATCTTAGTGCTAATCTTCCTGTTGGTTCTTTTGAAATATAATATGTTTAACTTTTTTTTCTTACTCCTATACAAGTTTTTAATATGCCTCCTACACCTCTTTCGTTGAACACGCTGTCTTTGATTATTAATGCATAATATATCCTAGAAATCAATTTAACTGATTCTCATCTATCGTTTAGCATCTGTTCTTCTGTTATCCTTTCAAAATAAGTCTTAACTGGGACTAATGTGTTATAGAGGCTAGTATGGGCAGGCCCTGTGCATAAGATGAATTTCACCTAAGTCTGTGTAGATACTAAGCAAGCTTTCTACCCAGAGTCCTGCCCAAGTACCTCAGTCCTAATCTGCCCTATATCCCCAGGATTTCCGTTATTGGCCTTTCCTGAGACTATCAGCTTGTGATATGGCCAACCAGGGAGTAGGTTGAGAATACAAACTGATTTGTATTTGTAACCTAAGAGAAGATTCAAACAATACAATCCCAGCAGAGGCAGATTACTGTTTTGTGGGGCCCTGCGCCAGAGCAAGAGGAGGTCCCCCTAGCGCTTCTGCTGGAGAGTGGGGTCAGGGGCTTGCCCCACTCCGCCTGCCTGGTGCTTCTGCTGGGGAGTGGGGTCGGAGTGCAGGGACTTCACCTGCTCCCTGGCAGGAGCATTGGGCGGGCCGAGTGGGGCAAGCCCCCGTGCCCTGACCCCCTCTCCAGCAGGAGCGCTGGGTGGGCAGAGTGGGTAGGGGCACGGGGGCACCCATTTTGTCAGGGGCCCCCAATTGGCCGAGGCCCTTAGGCATGGGCCCCTTTGGCCCAGTGGCTAATCTGCCACTGAATCCCAGGGTGAAAGGCTAATGAACTAATTTTGTGTATCACTCAGCATATAAAATAGACTTAGTATAACAATACAAACTTTTCTGGTATTGTCTCATTGTGACGGGTCAGAAGGGATTTAACAATAAACGTAAAAATATAAAGCAAATGCATCATGCAGTTGTAATAGCTGCCGTATCTATCATATGACAGAATTGAGTCAGGCAGCTCTGGAACTAAAAGCATTAGTCTCAACAGCTAGAGCTAAAGAAGCAGCATAACTGATGGGGACATGTAACCGATTCACATTCTTTCTGGATTGGGAACAGATAAGGATACGTAATAAATGTTGACCAGTGGGTTGCACAGCATTAGCAGTTAAAATCAGTAAAAAGTTGGTGAAAACAAAGACCTGAAGTTTAGACTGAAACACAGGGGGAGGTTAAGGACATTCCTGATGTCAATTGGTGATTAATGCCACAAAGCAGGTGTGTATTAAGTGGAAAAGTCATCATCCAAAATTATCCAATGTGGTGGTGTTGATGTGAAACCTGCATCAGTTAATCTCATTCAGTGATGTGGAGTGTACCAGTAACTAGTGAATCTACAGAAGTTTGGTTCAAAATTGCTTCATGATATTTTTTGTCAGAACCAATTAGTGTGGGCTTGCAAGCCCTGCAATTAGAAAATTGTTTCTTTATGGTCAAATTTCATTGCTAGCACATGAGCAAGGCTCAGGTTCATGCTTGTTTTCTCTGGTTTACTGCTTCTTTATGTGTAGGACTAGTGACCATAGAGCGTGACCTCCTCTATGACTTTTCCCAGAGCACATGACACAGATTTGAAATGTGCAATGAACAGCAGCCTCAAACAGTCTGCTGAGATCCACACAGAGCAAATGCATTGCAAAAAGCTTGAACGAGTAGCTCCCACACTCACAAAACATAATTGAACCACCCAGTGTCAGAATCCAAACAGCTGTATGCAGTATGATTTGGTAAGTGTTAAACACACAAAACAAAATTAGAAATCAAAGTTTTAAACAGTCTAAGCCAGGGGTTGGCAACCTTTCAGGAGTGGTGTGCCAAGTCTTCATTTATTTATTCTGATTTAAGGTTTCGTGTGCCAGTTATACATTTTAACGTTTTTAGAAGAGCTCTTTCTGTAAGTCTATAATATATAACTAAACTATTGTTGTATGTAAAGTAAATAAGGTTTTTAAAATGTTTAAGAAGCTTCAATTAAAATTAAATTAAAATGTTTAAGAAGCTTCAATTAAAATTAAATTAAAATGCAGAGTCCCCTGGACCGGTGGCCAGGACCCGGGCAATGTGAGTGCCACTGAAAATCAGCTCGCGTGCTGCATTCAGCACGCGTGCCATAGGTTGCCTACCCCTGGTCTAAGCCCTTGTCTGCATGAGAAAATTGTGAGCTAAAGCACTCTTAAATTGAAAGAAGAGTCTTCCCCTTAGGGAAATGCACACAATTTTCTTGTGCAGACAAGGCCAAAGACTCCTTTTCCTTCCCAACTGCTCAACTTCCTCTTGGCTTTTCTGATGTCACTGGTTGACTGTTTCTTTAGTCATCATAGGCCATGTTGACACCAGATAATTTTACTTATCGCTAATTCTAGCATAGGCAAAGTGGTGATGGTCTCTGGCATTTTTACCACTGGATCAGGTAAGCCTGATGAGAATCAGAATCTCTGCATTTGGTTCATCTGCTTTACAGATATTCCATTGGACGTTATATGGTGATATGACACATGCATGGCTTACATATCCATTACATGTTTTGAGGAAACATAAGCCACGCATACAGAATTCACACAAAGGTCATGTAAGCCACATAAACTCTACCTTTGACATCTGTGCTCTTTGCCCATGCGTATACTTGGGCCATGTCTCATTACAATCTTTTGTCAGCACAAGTTATGTCAGCATTCAGCTGCCAAAGTTAGCATATTGCTTGTGCATGTGCATACTTGGCTGCTTGCATTGATACTGCACATACTCACCAAGAGTGCTTGTATCCATGCAAAGTGCAGTGCACCAGGGGTAGGTATCCCAATGTGCCACGTGCTGCTGTCTAGCACAATGCCTTTTGGGAAGTTTTCGCAATGTGTTGGGGGGTAAAAATGAGTCATGCAGGGATCTTTGGGAGCTAGGGTTCAAGGTCCCAGCCCATAAGGCCATCCATAGCCCATAATTTTTGCATAATTTAAAAAAAAATCCCACAAACCCGCAAGGGACTTTTGGGTGTCCACCATCTCTGACAGAAGCATGGCGTCCACACAACTCTGCACTGTTCTCAAGAACTTTGCAAATACAGGACGCATGATCCTCCACTATTTGCAGACCTGCAGGTAGAATCACAACAATGGGGGACATGATGATTTCTTTGAGGAAAGATTGTTAAAGGACATAATGAAAACAATTCAAGGTTGTTGGTGGTGTTCCCAGAGCAGCTGTAGAAAGTGGAGCGCTGCTTCTGGGCCTGAGAAACAAGCACTGACTGGTGGGAATCACATTGTAATGCAGGTTTGGGATGATAAGCAGTGGCTACAGAACTTTTGGGTGTGAAAGGCCACATTCCTTCATCTGTGTGCCTGGCTTGCTCCAGCCCTCCAGCGCAGGGACACCAAATGAGATCTGCACTGTTGGTGGATCACCGGGGACACTTCACTGATATCAATGTGAGCTGGTCAAGGAAGGTGCATGATGCTCACGTCTTTAAGAACACAGAACTATTCAGAAAGTTACAAGCACGGACATTCTTTCCCGACCAGCAGATTACCATTGGCAATACGGAAATGCCAATAGTGATCTTGAGAGACCCAACCTATGCCTTGCTCCCCGGCTCATGAAACTGTACACACACCACCTGGAAAGCACCAAGAAAAGATTCAGTTACTGGCTTACCAGGTGCAGGTTGACATTTGAATGTGCTTTTGGTAGATTATAGCGATGCTGGTAGTGTTTACTCACAAGACTGGATCTCAGTTGGAAAAAGAGCCCAGTGGTTATAGCTGCCTGTTGTGTCCTGCATAATATCTGTGAGGCAAAGGGGGAAAATTGCCACCAGGGTGGAGGTGGAGCAGCTGTCTGCTGAGTTTG
This sequence comes from Trachemys scripta elegans, assembly GCF_013100865.1. NCBI lineage: Eukaryota > Metazoa > Chordata > Testudines > Emydidae > Trachemys > Trachemys scripta. Next base: position 82,035,958 of record NC_048299.1, read on the forward strand.
AACAGCGAGACACAAGAGCTCAGTGTGAATCTGTGTGGTTGTGGGAGGCTTGGAAAGAGCACTTTGACAGTCAGTCACATTAATGTGCTGTGCTGGACTGCACTCTGGCCCTGCAGGGTTGGGGGCTGTTAGGAACTGTGTAGTGCTTGCTGTACATTTATAATTATTCCAGTGTCTTTAACTGACACATCGAATTATGTGATGCTAGTTATACATTTTGAGTTGGTCAACATGAGTGGGTGTTCTGTTGAACGTATGAGCTCTGTGGCGCTGTACACTTACAAGTAGCTTTTGAGTCTGTGACACATTCTGTAGCATGTGTGATGAACTAATAAGGATGAGTTTATTTAAAAAATAGAATTTTATTGAGTTACAAAAAACAGTGCAAAAAGTTACAAGTAAAAAAGGACAATATAATATAAACTTCTAACATAAATTAATGGAATGGAACTTTAAAATTAGACAGGCAGCAAACCTTTCTGTCCATTGCAGTGCACAAACACAGTCCATTATGGCTACAGATACACTAACCATGCCTCTCACAGGCCAGTGTAGATAAAGCTGTGGTCCTTACTGTCCTTACTATCTCCTGGCACGGAGTGGTAGGGAAGGGCGGTGCCAAGTGGAATGTTTTGTGGGTGTAGGGGGCTACCACCACAGAGTTCTCTAGGGATTGCAAAGGATAAAGAGTCCAGGATTGTTGGACCTGTAGGTCAACCAGAGCGTGCAGATTTTGTGTTTGCTGCCTCAAAAGCCCCATTTTGTCCTGGTGCATCTCACTCACCTTCTCCTTCTTCTCTTGCTGGGATTCCTGGGTCTTTCTCCATTTTCTCCTGTCCACACTGTCCCTCTCCATGCCATCTGCCATTTTGGCCCACCAGGCTCTTAGTTTGCAGTCCAATGCGACGCTGGCTTGCAGGATCTCACTGAATCTATCCTCCTTAGTCCTCTTCTTTTACCTCCTCCTCAGGGTCAGGCATTCTGCTGGTGTGTAGAAGTAGGGTGACCAGATGTCCCGATTTTATAGGGACAGTCCCGATTTTTGGGTCTTTTTCTTATATAGGCTCCTATTACCCCCCACCCTCTGTCCTGATTTTTCACATTTGTTGTCTGGTCACCCTATGTAGAAGGCACCCCTCAAGTGCTGCCTCAAGCAATGGTAGCAGCTACAGATAAAATAGACAGATGTACCATTGGATATACAGACACAAGGGAAAGGGAAAGATAAGTTTCAAATTTCCCTTCCTTTATCCTACAATTTTTTAAAAAAAGACATGCTTATTGACACTTTGGCTGTGTCAGCACTGCTCTCCAGTCCCAGCCATGGTGAGTGTGGCCTACTAGGGGAGAGGGGGTTGGGGGTAGGGTGGGGAGTGGAAGGAGGAGGGCATTAAAATGTTCGGTTGCATGAAACAATACAATTTTGGTGCCTATTTCCATGGCTATGAATATAGGGTGATGGCACTGAGCTGCTACTGGCATCCTGAAACTGCCCAGGCCTGTATGCCACTAGTCTGTTTACTGCTGTGCTGCCAACCAAACTCATCGCGGAGTGGTGTGGGGAAATGTCCTACCATAGAAGAAGAACTAAAGCTTCCATCCCTAGAAACCTTTGGGAGACGATTGCCCAGTATCTCCATGAAAGTTTCACTGAGATCTCTCAGGAGGATATAAGGAACATTTCGATGTACATAAACAAATTGCTCTACATGCCCCTCTCCTCCCCCAACACCTAACCCTACAGGGAAATGAAAAGCAGATGCCATCGCTACTTTTTGTAAGTGAGTAAAACAATGAAAAGTTGAGACCTGTGTCTTGTTAACATGGGCATGGGTTGGGCACCATCTTTACATTTAAACATTGGGAGGGAAAATACATGCGCACGTACCCAAGGTTCCTTCCTCTTCATTGGACTCGTCTGTGCTTGGCTGGCAGGACTAGCTAGGCTGTGGTGGAGTATCAAACAGATCTTGGCTCATTCCCCCAATTCGGTCTCCCCCCAGCTCTGCTGCCTCAGTGTTCATGGCAGGGGTCTGTGTCTTGGGCTCTACTGAGGTACCCACAGTGCTCTGTGGGGTTCTGGAGGGGTGCCCACCAACCATGGCATGCAGCAGCTCATTGTAAAAGAGGCAGGTCTGCGGCACAGCACCAGATCTATTGTTGACCTCCATGGCCTTGTGATGTGCCTGGCTCAGTTCCTTTGCTGTCATGTAGCATGGTTGCTGATCCCTGTCATACCCTTCCACCTGCATCCCCTGTGCAGTCTTGGCATAGATGTCCATGTTTCTATGGTGGTCCGTAGCTGTACCCACACAGCCTTTTCTCCCCACAGGCCCAGGAAATCCAATATCTCCTGTCTACTTTAGGCCAGAGTATGTCTAGTGCATGGAGCCAGCATGGTGAGTTGGGCAGTTTGCACACAACAAAGGAGAGCTGCTAGGTAGGATTGCCAAGATGGGCAATCAAGAAAAGATATTTCAAAAATATGTGGGGTGTTTGAAGGGGGATGGGCTGGCTTCCAGTCTCCGTGACCCCTGTGTGGTGTTCACCATTGGGCATTGTGGGACAACTGCTGGAAGACTGTTGTTAAGGTCGACATAGGTCATGCAGTGTCTACTTGCACTGTGTCGACCTTAGTAGGTGGACCATGGCTCAATACTGCTTGGGGAGGTGGTTTTATGTGCCGCCTTAATGAGGCGCTTACATCTATCACAGACAAATTTGAGTGTAGACATGTGCACACCAGGTTGACACAAGGAGACTAACGTTGACCTAACTTTGTAGTGTAGACCAGGCCTTGTGGTAAATCCATATCTGTTTTTCTTTACTAAGGCCTTATACTGTATTCGCACGTGTGTGGTTTATGCTTATAAGTGACAAACTGTGATCCCACTGTGTGCTTACAATTATGTACTTTAAATAAGTAGATGGTGAAAGAAAGTGTGAGATGAGTGGCGTATTCCGTGTAATGAGTGCTAAAAGCATATTTGGCCCTAGAAGTTAGTTACTAGGGAAACAAAGAAGTGCTCTGAAAAGTGTATGACTCATCCTTTTTCTCCTTCAGTGAAAACCATTCCAATCTTCTTTGTCACCCCGACACACTCCATTCTCAGACTCAGATTGGCCTAGCAATCTGGAAGTCTTTAGGAACATTGACAGAATCAGTGGGTCATTTATACCCGTGCATCTACTTTATCAGATTGGTAGTGTATTACACCCATTTTATACTGGTGTAAATACCTACATAAGGCAAAAGGCAGGGGAGGGATCAGGCCCCATGATTGTATGACAGTGTCTGCAATTTAAAGAGGTTTTTAAGAAAAATGTTATTTTGACTTTTACAACCCTTTAACTGTCCTTGACCAAACTGACTGTCAAGTGTCAGTGGCACATAAGATATCATCCAAAGATATGATTACGCATGAAGAGATTACATTGCATTACACGTATCCCACCACTAGCCTGAAAATTGACTTGTAGGTAATGCAGTGTAAAACCATTACATTCAAAACCAGAACAGCTAAATGTGATTTTTGAAAGTGCCTCTATTTTTACAATAGATTCACCTTCTCATAATGGTTTTGTCTTTAAAACCAGAAATGGACCCGAGCTTAACTGTAGACCCAAATACCCCCAAACTTTGGAAAACAGAGTAATTGTATATGTAGATAGGTAGTTAGCCATACAAATTACCTAGTGCATGGGCAAATGCTACTTTACACTTGCAAATTTTGGTTTATATGGATTTAATGACAGTATGCATATTTTCCCAAGTGCACTAATTGTTCTTTTCTTTGAAAAAATGACAGCTAAAATCTGTCTTGTCTCTTTGTTTCTCAGGAAAACATAATTAGGTACACAACATACTTACACATAAACATCTACACAGCAGTCAGAGCAGCTCCTTAGAGAGATGGATCTGATTACGTGGGAATTGGAGAAGACCTAACTGGAACTACCTATCCCCAAATCCTGTCAGAACTGACGCATGTAACGTGATCAAGATACTATATTTCCCCATTGGGTTTATAAAGTATCCCACAAACAATAGGATAATCCACTGAAATGCAGGATTATTAGCCATATATTCACGGGAAACACTTTGAACTCTAAAGCAGCCAGCTTTAGAGGGGAGTAGAGTCTTCTCCTTCACAGCTTTTGCATCTGGCACAGCCTGCGTGAATCTCTTTGCCTAACTGACTTTTTCAATCTCTTTTCAAATCTCATCTAAACCCAGAATTTTTTCCTTTATCTATGCCTCAAGTCCTCTGCTATTATTTATTGTTTAGCTGTACATTAGCTAACATTAGCAGATACAATTTGTATAATGGAAATCACACTAAAGTAAAGTTGTATCAAATATAAAAACTTCTTAAGGACACTACATAATGCATACAGCAGGTGGTGTTTGCTTCTAATCCAGCTCAGAGACAGGACACAATCAGGGTCCCTTTCTGGGGTTATTTGTTATGAATGATTTATACAGCTTTTCCAATTACAGTGTAGAAGAACAGAGCCGCAGCGCCTTTGTCTCATATCCACACCTCTCCCCCATATAAAACTCTTGTCTCTGTCTGTTTAGAGCACTTAGTATTATTGCTTAAAAATGTGCAGGAACATTCTGGCCTTTAGAACTAGTGAAATTCTGTAAATGGAGTGTAATAGATTTTGAGGAAAATAATTTGTGCACTACAGCTTGTCATGGCAGCAGTAGCAGAAGCAGTAGCTGGTTTAAGTATTACACACCAAATACTGTACAGTGTGTAGGAGCACATAGAGTCAAGATAAATTGTCTTAATAAACTCTTTTGTATTTGGTCAAGCAATGATAATAAACTTTGGTGTGTGCAAACTGGCAGGCAGGACAATAATCTGCTTCCTAAACCACTCAGAATTACATTAAACCACTCAGAAGGAAGAAGCTTATTACGGTTAATCTTCAACATACATCTTTAATCTCTCACATTAAAATCAGATGAAGATCACACTCTAGTATACAGGAATGAGAGTCTCAATGACATTCCAAACACTTGGCCTAGAAAAATATCATATTTATAAATTTATACTGGATTAAATTAAACTTCACAACACTGGAGTGAAGAGGGGAAAGGGATAAGCCATTGATAGGTTTAGCAGCTGTTTAGGTAATGCAATCAGATTACATATACAACAAAACAAAAAGTTATGGGCAAAATCTGATGACCAGGGGATAGGCTCTTGTTTACACTGAGGCCCCTTTACACCACTCTAGCAATGTTAAGGGGCCTTAGCGTAAGTGGGCAGTAGCTCCAATAAGGCTGCACAGTTATAGCAGAGAGCAAAGAATGGCCCTTTAAAATCAGTTTATAACCAAAGACATTTTGGACCAAATGCTGGTGGAGCTGTATGTCATAGTGTGGGGGCATATTAGCTCTTGACCACTGCTTTTGCCAATTTTACACTGGCCACTGGCCTGACCAGTCTTAAGGATGGAAGGGATAGAAAGGGGGGAAGTGGGGGAGAGGGAAGGACCATTGTGCCTGCTCTGCACTCAGGACATACAGAATTTTTCAGGTAGTTGGGGAGTTTATGCGGCTGAATTCTCTACCCCCATATAGCCCTGGAACCTGATGGGCCCTTTCTCTTTGACCACCTGAGTTATTCAGTTTCCATGGGTGATTGACAGCTGAGGAAGAAGCAGCCAAATGTGAACTGGGCCTGGGGCATGCATGCTCAGTGCGTTAGAGACATCATTCCTTTGCTCTTGTCTTAGTTAGCTACCCCTAAGGATGGTGGAGGCATCACTATTTTATGATTCCATAGTAGGGAGACCATAGGTCAGATTGTGTCAGAACTTCTGTTTTACAGGGTCTCACATTTGTTCAGAACCCTTTCCTGTAAACATGCCATGGGGAATTTGAACCAAATTTCAACCACTAATTAATGTGTGTGGAATGATCTCCGTTGTGTAGTTTGTGTTTCTATGTTGTTGGTTGTTTAGGAAATTTGGAAAAATCAGAAAACTAGACAAGCCTGATTTTTTCCCACTTGGTGCACATTTGCTGCCCCCTGAAGGTGCCTGAGCAGAAACATTGTCACATCAGAGATGATCAGCCACTCAGTGCTCCCTCCCTCCCTCCAGTTTATTTGCATACTTGGGGAGAGTTACTATGACCCTGGTTGTCATGGCAACTGCTGCCTTTGGTAACTGAATTACCTCAGAGGACCATCACCTTGTTGCAAATAAAGGTCACATGAGGAATTGCAATGGAAGCAGTGCTGGGTTTTGATAAGCTCTGGTTATGCTTCTCTGGGTTTGTACTATGGTAGGTTACACTGCTTCTTGTCAAAGGGAAATTGTTTATTACTTTCTTCAAAAAGGGTTACATGAAAATAAGATGAAAAATTGCAGCTGTGTTTGACGTATTGTATTTAAATGCTCATTACAAATTGGGGGCTATTGCTTTCTGAATATTCACCTTTTTAAAAAAAATTGGAGATGTCATTAAGTGAGAATATCATGTAGAACTTGCAGTTAAGAGGAAGTTGCATTAAAAATGTTTGGTCTGATTACAGTTTAATTATTTTCAATAGACTGGTCAAAATGGCACTGAGAGGTGAAATATGGAGCTTCACAAAGATAACAGTGGTAACAAAATACACATTGAAGACAACAAATCCATAAGTGCTTTATTATTTGAATAGCAATATAAAATATTAAAAACAAAGTAAATTCATAAAGATCAGGCCAACTCTTCCACATGCGGGGAGGGAAGAGGGGCTTAGGACAGCTCCTCTGTGTGCACACGAAAAATATGTTTACCATACCACAGCTGGGCTCTGGCTTTTGGTCTGGTCAGGGGGTGGGGCCTCAGGGAGGAAGAGGAGGAGCATGGCGGGGCCTTGAGGGAAGAGGAGGAGAAGGGCAGTGAGGCCCTGGGGGGAGAGGAGATGCAGGGGGCAGGGCCAGAGTTCTGGTGCTCCTGCGTGGCCCTGTGGGCTGATGCATTAATCCACCACTGTCTGTAGGTCCTCTGCTTCATTTGTTGCAGAAGTTGGGGGGCTTGTACTAGTTGTAGTACTGGGGGCAGTGGACTACAGGAAGAGAAAGGGTGGTCTCCTGGTTAGGGAGTTGAATTCTGTCCTGGAGAACTGATGCTAGCCCTGCCTTTGCCCGAGTTTCTATGTGATTCTGGCCAAGTCACTTACACCCAACTTTTCACAGGTTCTGCATCTAACTAAAGACAGCATCATAGTACACATGCACAAGAGGATTGAATTAAGGTGGCCCGGGCAACATTCATTCTGGTATTTCCTAACCTAAGAGTGCTTGACTTTGTAATCTTTTAATCCTTAACTTTCTATTTCCTAATTTTTTATGGTTTGGTTTATTGATGAAAGCAACCTTGACTAACTAATGAAGTTTTTTGTTTGTGACTTGATTAACATTCAGCAAATTTGGATGATCCAGCCTGGACTGTGCAGCTCTGGCAGGCCTGAAGCCCATTATTTGGGTCCAATACGTAAGACCGACAATAAGGGTATGAATTCATTACAGAGTGAAGGTGTGATTGCAGCCTGGGTAGACGTGCCCTGGCTAGCTTTAATCCAGTCAGCATAGGTAACAGTAGTGGTGTATATGTGGTGACATGGGCTTTAGGATCAGATAGATGGCCAAATACCTAACTAGGGTTCCTGGCGGGCTTGTACTTGGTTGGCTAGCCCATGCTGCCTTGCCTTCACTGCTATTATTTATTACTCATGCCAGCTAAATTAAAGCTAGCATGACTATTCCTACCTATGCTACAATCGCACCTTCACTTTGCAGAGAAGACTTAGGTCCATTCAGTACTCTTAAGATCAGAGTGAGGGGCATGCACAGTTTAAGAGCAGTTCCTGGCCTTACTTTATACTTATTATGGAGCATAATTTTCAGATGCTAATAATATACATAAAGTTTGAAAATGTTGAGCAAACTTACAAATATAGATAGAATTACAAAAGTGCTTTGTTAAACACACACAGACTGTAAGTTAGCATACAGTATTTTGTTGAGCATACTCAAACATGTCCAACAATTTAGGTGTCGACACACGCCAAAATGGGGTTAGATAGCTGTTTTATTCCTATGAATAGGCAAACCAGTAACCTTTGTACTAAAATATTTTATGTATCTTATGTTTGTACATGAACCCAAGTAGCTGTGTTGCATTCTAAAGGTTTCCTAAGGAGCTATTATAGAGCTCTCATAACAATACTTTGGCCTTATTTCTTTCTCTGAGGATTTCAAAATGCTTAGAAATGTAGGGAAGTCTTATTAGCCTCATTTTACAGATGGGAAAACTAAGGCACAAATTGTTTAAAGACCCCAGTTTGAGAAACGCTGGTCTAGGTTCCAGAGCAAGTCAGTGGCAGAGTTGTGAACAGAATCCAGCTCTCCTCACTCCCAGTTGTTGGCTCTGCTTATTATATAATGCTGCTATTTCAGCTCAGTGGAAAAAGATATTTGTTGTTTCTCTAACTGCCTTGCACTTGTGAATAAAGATGAGGATTTGTTTGTAATCTCCAAAGTGAGCTATATATTTTTTTGTATTTAGAACAGACAGAGGATTGTTATGCCTTCACTATGAATAAACTTGAGATGAAGGAGACACGGATAAAAACAAACCTTGATAGTTTGGCATAACAGTGAATCACTAGGGGCATATTCTCAAAAAGCCTCTGCAAAATTTGTAGGTGCATGTTATTTCCAGGCACAATCCCCACGTTTGTGTGCACAAAATAGGTATTTGTGTATGCACATTGAGCATTTAAGCATGCAGGTACCTGACTGACATGCACAACTACTTCTCTGAATGCACAAAACCCATTTTGGGGATGCATAAGTGGAGGCTGGCTGAAAACACATCCCCTTATGAGTAAATGAACTGGCTGTTTGTTTGATTTGAATTGTTTCTTAACTGAAACACAAAATAGCTTCTGTTTAAGCTTCTGACTATTTCAGTTCATACCTGGTAGGGAATAAAGTGAATAAGACTGTATCTTCAAGCAATGTTTTTTTTCAGTTGCTGCAATACCAGATTACCAATGGGCTAAGAAATAAGTATTCTCCTTACAGCTATATTACCTGACGAAGTTATCAAATTCTCCTAAATTAAAGAGAATTTGAAAATGACTCCAATCAGATGTTATTGCTTCATGTGTGAAGTGAATGCTCATTTATTAGCCCAAACGGTTGTTTGTTATTGTGCAACTGAGACAGCCCATAGCTTCAAGCTTAGCCCTGATTCAGCAGAATACTTAAATATTGGCTTAAGTCCTTTTGAAGTCAATGGTATATAACTACTTGCTTTGCTGAATTGAGGCTTTAATCTGCATGCACATCTTCCTGACACTGCCTTTCTTTCTTGTCTTTTGGTTTGGTCTGATGTGGTGCAAATTAATTCCAAGAAAAATTTCTTACTGCAGATTAGATTTCATTAATATCTTTGTTCCCTGTCCCCCTTACGTTTTTAGAGATGAGTCTGAGCTTCAAAATTCAGATCTGGATTGAATTTCCACAGCATTTGATGGTGTTTGGATCTTGATTTTTAATTTGGTTTATTACAGATGTAAGGGTCAGTTACAAAATTCAGATCTGGATCTGAATTTTTACAAAGTTCAGAGGTGTTTGGTTCTGGATTTTTGCTTTAGGCCCATCTTGTAATTTAAATGACTGACCTTATGATTGTATTATGATGGTTAGGTAATCCCTCTGAATGTGGATGTGTCTGGGTTTGATAGCTTTCCTTTTTCACAGTTTTGTTATGTATAACAACAACAGCGTTTCAAAGACTGCGGCCTGGGAAGTGCTCTACAATGTCTTTTCAGCGATGCTCCTCTTATCACCTGTGATCCCAACAGACAAAAACATCTTGCATGCATTCCCCAGTTTCCCAGTGGAAAAGCAGATCACTGCAATGCCTTTTCAGTCCTTTAAACTTTGATTATCTATGTTTCCTTATGGCCACTTATAGAAAAATAGAAAAAAATCAGTGTGATCTTATGTGACCATCTAGGCTTTCCATTCACACGCTGAGCTACTTTACAAATATTATTGTATTTTTCAATAATTAACAGGCATGACATCAAGAAAACATATGTCCCAGCTGAATCTACAGTGGAGGCTTCAGTCCAATGGGAATGTAAAGCATGGGCAGTGTTACTGCATATGCTGATGGGGGTGAGGTTAACATGGGGTCATAATCCCACTTCCTATTCTCCTCTGGTTCACCAGCCAGTGAGTACTTGTGGGAGCAAACACTGGAGCCTGTGGGAAGGTGTACCAGTTCCTCCTTTTCTGTACACCCCTGTAGACAATCTGATGGCATGAGGCAAACATAGAAAGAATGTTGCCAGCCAGTCCTGCTGGTGCAATTCTTTCTGTACCCTCCCTTATGCAGTAGGGACTTTGAAAGTCACATCATCCTGGCTCCTAATCTGCTCTGAAATGACTCATTATCCTTACTTAGAAATTGCATCCCTGGGTTATGTAAGGAAACACTTGTGGTGTCAATACAATGTAGTTCTCATAGAAAACACCCTAAACATCATTGTGTTACATAAATAATACAATTCTAAGATTCGGGGTCTTCCATGAGTAGATAGATTTCTGCCTCGACATCAGAATTTCTTAATACTAAAATATAGTATTCAAACATTGTAGAATACGGCATTACTAAAAGCTACCCTGCAAAAACAAAGCAGTCTTTAGGACATGGTCTTAACTTTAAATTATGTATATGGAAAGGAATTGGCAGACTCTGGGACTTAATAATAGGATATGAGCCCTTGTATCTCTAGGTAACCAGTTCAAAGCTGGATCAAGTCAGTAGTAATTGAAAGTCCTTTCCACTTGATGGCTATTTAGCATCAGTTGGGGGCCTCTATTTACGCAGCTCTCAATATCACAAAAACTACTCACAGTTATTGGCACTCTCAGCTGAGTGACTGAGGAATGAATGGGTACGGAGACTATACTACGTTCTGATGCGTGGAGGTGGTTTCTGTATGGCAGTGTTGAGGCACTCTCATAAGGCAGGATGGAGTAGCCTGTGTGATGGGTTGGATCACAGAACCCCCCCCCTTAGGGCTGCCAACTGATGTCCAAAGACTACTTCTGCCCCTGCTTTCCCTGCCAGCTTGGGACTTCAGCACCCTGTCTTGTTGAGCCAGACATGCCAGTCTGCTCCAACACAGACCCAGGGTCTGAACCACGTGCCCCAAAGCTGCAGACTTAATTGAAAGCAACTTAAGAAGTGTTCCTGTCTTTAACATCAGATGCCCAACTCTCAATGGGGCCCAAACCCCAAATAAATCCATTTTACCCTGTATAAAGCTTATACAGGGTAAACTCATAAATTGTTCACCCTCTATAACACTGATAGAGAGAGATGCACAGCTGTTTGCCCCCCCCCAGGTATTAATACATACTCTGGGTTAATTAATAAGTAAAAAGTGATTTTATTAAATACAGAAAGTAGGATTTAAGTGGTTCCAAGTAGTAACAGACAGAACAAAGTGAATTACCAAGCAAAATAAAATAAAACACGCAAGTCTATACCTAATACAGTAAGAAAACTGAATACAGATAAAACCTCACCCTCAGAGGTTTTCCAATAAGCTTCCTTTTACAGACTAGTCTCTTTCTAGTCTGGGTCCAGCAATCACTCACATCCCCTGTAGTTACTGTCCTTTGTTCCAGTTTCTTTCAGGTATCCTTGGGGGTGGAGAGGCTATCTCTTGAGCCAGCTAAAGACCAAATGGAGGGGTCTCCCAGGGGTTTAAATGGACTTTCTCTTGTGGGTGGATACCCCTCCTTCCCCCTGTGTAGAATTCCAGCTCCAAGATGGAGTTTTGGAGTCACATGGGCAAGTCACATGTCCATGCATGACTCAGAACTTACAGGTAGCAGCCGTGGTTCACATGCTACCTTGAACGTCCTCATGTAGACTTCTTATGTGGATTGGAGCCTTCCAAGATCTGTTGTCCATTAAGTGCTTTTTGATTGGGCACTTCACTTGCACATTCTTTCTCAAGAAGCTGACCAAATGCTTTACTAATGCTACTTAAAAATCAAGCAAGTACACAGCCAAAATTCATAACTTCAAATACAAAAATGATACATGCGTACAAATAGGATGAATAGATTCAGTAGATTATAACTTTTACAGAGATATGTTACATGGCATATGTAGCATGAAACATATTCTAGTTATGTCATATATATACATTCATAAGCATATTTCCATAAAGCATTATGGGGTGCACCGTCACAGCCTGTTGAGCTGTTGTCCATGCAGTATCTGTTCTGTGGATATACAGATGACTTGAGACCACAGGGCTGCCAGTCCAGCATTTATTAAGCTCTAAATTCACTTAGCAATTTTTTAAATAGAAAAAAATAATATATAAATAATAGAGTGAGGAAGCTAATCTCTTTGTTCTTTTAGGAATTTATGAGCTAGGAACTTTTTGGCATGAACATCTAGGGCGTCTGAGCTAAAGATGGTGAACATATGGGAAAGCCCAGGAGGAAGCATACAATTTTAGTTTTCAAACCTCACTTTTTGGTTGTTACACTAATGTAATGAAAGGACATTAAACGAGCCGAGGTTATTAAACCCTAAAGGTTACTGAGGTCTATTGGGGATCACATGCAAAATGTAATTAAACCAAGCTGATATCTTAATTTGTAGCTGGAAATGCCTCCAATACAATGATTCTGTCCCTAGCTCAGAACCATCTTGAAAATAGGGTTGTTCAGTTATTTATTGTTTTGAGAAACAACTTTAACATCCATTGTCAGTTCTAATACACCAGTAAGTACCAAAACCATAAGGTCACAGTTCAAATCAACTCAATGCCCAAGAAGACAAATTTGTAATGCCATTATTAAAATTCCTGTCTGTTGAAGTTGTTTAGCTATCAGTGATATGAGTCAGCAAACAGACATCTACTCTGAACTTTAAAGTACATGATAGCCTACACTTCCAGAACTTTCCATGACTGATTTTGCCCTCCATTAATTGTTGTGTGGGCAGGGGCAGTGTTCTGAGGTGTTATTTCCACCAGTTATGAATTTGGGATTGTCTCCTAAGAGAAAATTCCATTTTTTTTTACAATAACGAATATTCATATTTCTCTTCCTTTTTCTCAATCTTCACTCAAATTTGGATGAAGAACAATGATATCTCTATTCTAATGTTTATTGCAGGCAGCAGGATTTTTAACTTTGCTCCACTTCAGCACACTAACTCATTCAGAAGATGGCTTGCAGCAGGAATCAGTGGGTGAAATTCGGAGGCCTGTGTTATGCAGGAGCTCAGCCTAGATGATCATAATGGTCCCTTCTGGTCTTAAAAACTATTAATCATCTTATGTGTGATATTCAAGGGTCCCAATTCTCCTTTCTCAGCGCATGAGCAACTCCCATTGAAGCCATTAGGAGATTTCGATGCCAAAGGCAATAGATGCAACCACAGAAGAAAGGTGTGAGGGATAGGTTGACCAGAAGAGAGAATTTTATTCTAGTTAAAAATGACTTAATCAGGAGAGAATGAGGGTAGCTCACAAGGGCTGGACCTACATCAATTTCTGTCTTCATCCCAAAAACTTATTTTATAAAAAGTTAAAAAATGGCTATTTATTGTATAATTGTGCGTCTATCCTTTCTATTAAGTGAAGACTTTTAAATTTACTTTGCCTTCCTTACATTTGTGCTTTTCCATTCTCAGTTTCACTCTCTTTTAATCCTTTTCTCTACCCTGTATCTTTTACTGTCTTTATTAGAGCATTTCCCCTTCAATATCATTTCAGCACATGATGCTCCCCCCAGAATCTGCTTCTCCATGCAGCCTCTTTCCCCCCAAAATACACTCACACACATATATGTAGGCTCCCCCAGAGGACATGCTGCATTGTCCCTTCCCTCCACCTTGCCCCAAAATGTGTGTACACACACCCTCCCATTCCTGATACATGCAGTCTCCCCTGCTCTACCCCTCACCAACAGAGTATATGCAGCTTCCTCTCCCCTAGTTTTATCCTTCCCCTACTATTCCCCTACATAGAGGTTTCATTCTTTCCCCTCCACACCCCTCACTCTCATATATGCACACTGTCCCTCCCTCTTGTACCTCCCCTTCTCCCCAGACCCTCTCTCATCACTTTCTCCTCCTGTTCCCCTCCACAGACTCTCTCCCTCTTTCTTTATCCTCTCCACAGACTCTGTCTCGATTTCCCTCTATCTAGAATCTACTCCCCACCCCCCCTTCCTCAGAGTCAGACTTGCACCCTCTTCCTCCTCCTTTGACTTCTTCTCTCTCCTCCCCTTCCCCTTTATCCCCTGGTGATTCCTACAGTGACATAGCACTAAATTTTATAGTGATGGATCCCTGAAAAAATTATCTCAAGTTTGTCACTATACTGAGCATCATTGCCTGTGCGCAGTGCTCTGCCAAAGGCAGGGGCAGCCTGTTATACCAATAAAAACTAGCAGGATCTTATTAAAGGAGACAAGATAAAGATGCCACATTTATTATGATAATTTGATTTATGACCAATAACTACTATATTAATCCTTATACACACACACATCATACCTAATACCTATACACACACACACACACACATTCACACACTAGGGTTACCATACGTCCGGATTTTCCCGGACATGTCCGGCTTTTTGGGACTCAAATCCCCGTCCGGGGGGAAATCCCAAAAAGCCGAACATGTCTGGGAAAATCCGGCGCCGCTGGGCCGGGGGCTGGCCCGGGGCCGGCGGTGCCGGGCGGCCGGGGGGTGCGCCGGGCCGCTGGGGGCCGGCAGTGCCGGGCGGCCAGGGGGTGCGCCGGGCCGCCGGGGGCCGGCGGTGC